>NC_052166.1:61231614-61450617 GCF_902713615.1 Scyliorhinus canicula
ATATAACACAGGGACAAGGATATAATACTGAGACAATGATATAACACTGAGGCAATGATTTAACACTAGGGCAATGATATAACACTGAGTCAAGGATATAACACTGGGACAAGGATATAACACTGGGACAAGGATATAACACTGGGACAAGGATATAACACTGAGACAAGGATGTAACACTGGAACAAGGATATAATTGTGGGACAAGGATATAACACTGAGACAAGGATATAATAGTGGAATGAGAATATAACACTGGAATAAGAGTATCTTCTTGGACAATCCCTCAGGTTTGAGGATGACTCGCTTCCACTCTGTGGAGGTGGGTTCTGCGCTAACTGAATAGTCCGGTCCTGGAGCCTCGGACTCTGTCACAGGTTTGGCAGGTGGTGTTTGGGGCGCTCTGGATTCTGCGCTCTCCTTCTGTTGTTTGCGCTTGGACTCCGCGTGCTCCACGCTAGGATGCTGGAGGTGATTGGTGCCTTCGCAGATGCGTTTCCTCCAGTTTGTGTAGCAATTCCCACGTGTTGGTGGGGATATTGCATTTATTCAGGGAGGTTTTCAGAATGTCCTTGTAGGGTCTCCTCTGCCCTCCTAGTGATCACTTGCCATTGCCGAGCTCGAAGTATAGAACTGTTTTGGGAGTCCTGTGTTGGGCATGTGGGCAATATGGCTGATCCATTGCGTGCAGATGGTCGATCGTGACCAGTGGGGATACTGGCCTGGGAGAGGATGCTCACCTTGGTTGCATATGCAGGATTTTTCAGAGGCAGCTTTGGTGATGTCTCTCCAAGGATTTGCGGTGTCTGCTGTACTTCTCCATGTTTCCGATGCATACAGGAGGGCGGGGACCCTGGCTGCTCTGTAGACCATGAGCTAGGTGCTGGGATTGAGGTCTCAGTCATTGAATACTCTGTTCCTTGGGTGTCTGAGGACATCATCACACCAACGCTTTTCTCCATCTTTCTCGCAGCAACACTCCACCCCGTCACCCTAAAGGTCTCCGCTAGAGTGGAGCTAACATACCAGACAAGCGGAAAACTGTTCAACCTCTGAGAGCTCCAGGCCAGACCCAAGACCACCCCAACCTCTTGTCTTGAAGCTGCAGTACGCAGATGATGCCTGTGTGCGCGCACATTCAGAGGCCGAGCTACAAGCTATCGTCGAACACTCTTCGAGGCCCATGAGAGAACAGACCTCAGGCTAAACATCCGGAAAACAAATCCGTTCCTGCCACACAAAACTGCCCCCAACCATCAAGATCCACCGTGAGCCCCTGGACAATGTAGATCATTTCCCACCCCTCGGGAGCCTCCTCTCAGTGAGAGCAGCCATTGACATCAAAATCCAGCGTTGACTCCAATGCGCCAGTGCAGTCTTTGGTCACCTGAGGAACAGAGTATTTGAAAACCGAGACCTCAAACCCAGCACCAAGCTCATGGTCTACAGAATAAGAGAATAACACTGGGACAGATACAAAACACAGGGACATGTAAGCTTGTTACAATAACTCTGTTCACACTGTATTGCAGGCATGTAACATACACTGTAAATGTGAACCATGGTCCAATGTGATCCTACAGCATAGTTGGAGAGTCTATACATGAATCTTTGCTGAAGATCAAGGACATCTCCGTCGTTCCACGTATCAAAGTGTTAGAGATTGAAAGAACAAATTAAAAATCAGACCTCCTATAATTTTTTGTCGTCGGAATTTGTTAAAATTGTTTGAATTCTTAGAATGAAAATGATTGACAGGGTGGAGTCTGTTCCACTTACTAATGATGGAATATTGTGAAATCCATTAATAAAATCAATGGCAGAGAGACTGAATGGAAAGCCAGGGCGATGTATTTTATTGCAGCGAATTTTGTGATCTAGAAGAACTGCAGAAAGAGCAATGGGGGCAAATTGAATGGGGAATTGGATGAATATTTGAAAAGGAAAACACCATTGCAGCGCTATGGGGAAAGAGAGAGTCTAATCGCATTGACCTCACAAAGAGCTGACACAAACATTGTGGGCTGAATGGCTTTCTCTGTGGTGTTTGATTGTACAATTCTAAATTTACAAAAATCTCAGTACCCCATCAGTGGGCACATGTGTTAGGAGATGGTTTGCGGTGCGATCTCGTCCTGGAGCCTTTGCTTGACCAGTTAGAATTCTCACATGGATCACCATGGGGCAGCATGGTAGCACAGTGGTTTGCACTGTTGCTTCACAGCGCCAGGGTCCCAGGTTCGATTCCCAGCTTGGGTCACTTTCTGTCCGGAGTCTGCACGTTCTCCTGGTGTGTGTACGTGGGTTTCCTCCGGGTGCTCCGGTTTCCTCCCACAGTCCAAAGATGTGCTGGTTAGGTGGATTGGCCATGATAAAATTGCCCTCAGTGGCCAAAAAGGTTAAGTGGGGTTACTGGGATAAGGATAGGGTGGAGATGTGGGCTTATGTGGGGCGTTCTTTCCAAGGGGCAGTGCAGACCTGATGGCTGAATGGCCTCCTTCTGCACTGTAAATTTTATGATTCTATGATCAGGGATAGAGTGAGGTAAAGGATTTGGAGGCCAAGAATGAGTTAAAATTGATGGCGTAGGGAGCCTCAATTTCAACATACTGAGGATGTATTAAATATAATCTGTCTTTAGTAACAATACAAGGCTAGGTGGGGGAGGGAAAGTAATTGTTGCCACAGTTGTGCCTGAACCCAGGTTCCAGAAATGAAAGGAACGTGTTCAAACACAAATCTGCTTCTGACGCATTGAATGTGCCAGCCACCTTGCTTAATTGATTTGCTCCTTCCTTTTTTTCACGACAGATGAGTCAAGCTGACTGGATAGCTGAGTCCAGAGGTTATGGAAGGCAATCGACGTGTGTGTGCAAACATGTGTCTGATTCAGCCGAAAACGTTCAAATACCAGCCTTGCCATGTCCGGGTCATGTGATATTCCCACTTTCACCCCCAAAGCAGGCATCGTTCCGACGTGGTTTTCTGACCTGCCCAAACGCCCACTGACGTGGTCTGAAATGTCACTGACTTTGATTGATCTCTCACACCATTTAACAGGGCCTCCGTGTCTTTGAATGGGCTTGCAATGTGTGTCACTCTGACAGACCCTACTGTTTCCCCGACGCTGACCTTTCTGAGCTCTAAGAGATGGCCAATTGTTTCTTAAAGCTCTGACATCAGGAGGTAGCAGTAAGAAACGATGAACAGCAGAACCCAGTAAATGTTGAAACAGCGCTGGACCAATCCCAATCATCCTTTGACTGACAGGTTATTTGGTTTGGCCTATTTGTGAATGTCACACAGAGTGAGTGCCTATCAAGAGATGTCTGCCTTGTCATTCAAAACAGGCAGAATGATGATTTGTGAACGCTGATCACTTTACAAGGACTTGGTTAACCTGGTTGGGGATTAATGTGCTTAGAGGAGCCTCACGGTAGCATGGTGGTTAGCATCAATGCTTCACAGCTCCAGTGGTCCCAGGTTTCAATTCCCGGCTGGGTCACTGTCTGTGTGGAGTCTGCACGTCCTCCCCGTGTGTGCGTGGGTTTCCTCCGGGTGCTCCGGTTTCCCTCCCACAGTCCAAAGATGTGCGGGTTAGGTGAATTGGCCATGCTAATTGCCCGTAGTGTAAGGTTAATGGGGAGATTGTTGGGTTACGGGTATACGGGTTACGTGGGTTTAAGTAGGGTGATCATTGCTCGGCACAACATCGAGGGCCGAAGGGCCTGTTCTGTGCTGTACTGTTCTATGTTCTAGGAGGTGACACTACTCTAGAAATGGACAAAATTCTTGCAGGGTTTAACAGAGTCTGAATAAGGAATAGGCCACTTCGGACTGAGCTGAGGAGGATTTCTTCACTCCCAGGGTGGTGAATCTTTGGAATTCTCTGTCTGACAGGAAGATCAGTCACTGGGCATGTTAAAAGCAGAAGTCGATAGATTTCTAAATACCAATGACATCGAGGGATACAGGGATAGTGCGGGAAGATGGTGTTGGGTTAGAAGATCAACCGCAATCTAGTTAAATGAGGTGTGGTCTTGAGGGGGCCGAATGGCCTAATCCTGCTTCAAGGTTCTTAGAACACCGAGAACTTGAAGCTTGGTAAAGGAGAACACTTCCGCAATCAATGGAGCAAGAGCTGTTGTTGAGTTAAACTATTCGATTCTATCATCACATCCAAAGACCAGGCTGCTGTAATCCACAAACTACAAAGATACAGGCTTAATGGAAATGTTGCCCCATCCTCAGTCCAGCAACTCCATCAACTGCTTATCTTGATCAGTTTCAATTTAGACTAATGTTAAAGATTTAGACACCCATGAACTAGCTTGAAAGATGTGTCATTATTTGACAAATGATTTGCTGAGATGTGAGTCCCTAGGCTTCTGATATGTGTTCTGATTTACTGGTTATAAGCCACAGAGTTAGAGGCAGTGAAAAATGAAATCAGTTGCATTTGTTATGACAATATTTGATAGCAGACACTCTTGTCAGCCCGGGAGGATTGCATGATGCATTAGTTTGGGGGAATGTGTTTGGGAATTTGGTCAGGGGCGGGAATAGGGTTTTGAATTCCAGATTTGACCTAGTGTCAAGAAGGGGGACTGAGCAAGGATGGGGGCAATGCGGACCGGCCAAGGTGGAGAAACTGAGGCTAAAGCTGAGACCAGTGTCTGGCAACAGAGATTCCTGGGTCTTCCAAAGCCGCATTGACCAGTCTGTGATGGCTGGGGTTTTTTTGGGAGGATTGGTGTGACCTCCCTGTCTCCACACCACAACCATCCGCTCTGGCTCCCCCCCTCCCCCCAGCTCTGTCATTTGACGGACTAGCACTTGGGCGCACGGTGGCACAGTGGTAGCACTGTTGCTTCCAGCAACAGGGTCCCAGGTTCGATTCTCGTCTTGGGTCACTGCTGTGCGGAGTCTGCACGTTCTTCCCGTGTCTGCATGGGTTTCCTCCGGGTGCTCCGGTTTCCTCCCACAAGTCCTAAAGACATGCTTGTTAGGTGAAACGGACATTCTGAATTCTCCCTCCCTGTTCCGGAACAGGCCCGGAGTGTGGCAACTGGGGGATTTTCACAGTAACTTCATTGCAGTGTTAATGTAAGCCTACTCATGATACTAATAAAGATTATTATTATTACTGGCATTTCCAATGGAGGTGTTGACCCCAGAAATATCAAAGTGATGAAGTTGGGAGTCTCAACTCCTGACAGTGAACCAGTAAACGCTTCAAGCCCTATCACCCATGCTGTAATAAATATTAAATGTTATATTCAAACACCGGGTGCATTGGGAGTTTCCTGTTTGTGGAATATAACTGTCTGTTGCCATTATCCTTGGTCACAGCGTCTGGATGTAAGACTGAAATGGCACCAGAATGGACAGCGAAGGGAACTGCCTATGTAAAGCAGTTCTTCTGACCATTGGAGAGACGGTATTCTGTAGCAATCCATTCGCTGCCTCACCTGGAACGGACACTAAGAGCTGTCGACATGAGAGCAGGAGGTAGATCATCGCTGGCACCCAGAACCCAATGAAATGATTGTTTCATTTTTGCCAGTGAGATTTGAGATAGGCTTAGTGCAGGGAGCTGTGTTCACTGCTAGTGACATCTGGGTGGCTGAAACTCTAATTTGCATGACAAGTTGTCCAATGTGGCCTTTGGCTCTTTCTCTCTCACCTGTATCAGAATCTGATTCTCCATTGGACATTGACACCCCATCTAGCGATACCACAGACGTGAGCTGTGCCCAACGGCAAGAAATAAACTGAGATTGAATGGAATCATTGTGGACACTCAGCTAAATCGCTGGCTTTTAAAGCAGACCAAGCAGGCCAGCAGCACGGTTCGATTCCCGTACCAGCCTCCCCGGACAGGCGCCGGAATGTGGCGACTAGGGGCTTTTCACAGTAACTCATTGAAGCCTACTCGTGACAATAAGCGAGTTTCATTTCATTTTTTCATTTAATCATTGGTGCTGATTTAAAAAAAACTTAAAATCTGATAACCAGATGTCTGTAGATAGGTAGATAGAGAGATAGCGAAATAGCGAGAAAGAGAGTAGAGAGATAGAGAGATAAATAGATAGAGATAATATAGCACAGTGGTTAGCATTGTTGCTTCACTGCGCCAGGGTCCCAGGTTCGATTCCCGGTTTGGGTCACAGTCTCTGTGGAGTCTGCACGTTCTCCCGTGTCTGCGTGGGTTCCTCCGGGCGCTCCGGTTTCCTCCCACAAGTCCCGAAAGTTGTGCTTGTTAGGTGAATTAGACAGTCTGAATTCTCCTGAACAGGCGCTGGAATGTGGCAACTAGGGGCTTTTTCACAGTAACTTCATTGCAGCGGTAATAAACCCTACTTGCGACAATAATAAAGATATTATTATTAAATAGATAGAGAAAGAGACAGAGAAATAAATAGATAGAGTTAATTAGATAGCTAGATAGATAGATAGAGAGAGAGATAAATAGATAGATAGAGTTAATTAGATAGATAGATAGATAGAGAGAGATAAATAGATAGATAGAGTTAATTAGATAGCTAGATAGATAGATAGAGAGATAGATAAATAGATAGATAGAGGGTAGATTGTGCAGTTGGTTATTCTCGGGGGCTTGATGACAGACCCTCTGACTTGCCATGAACACAGGAGGGACCCCCTGTCACCTCTCTCCTCCTGCCCCCTGCAGCCGGGGATTCCCCCTCTCAGTTCCTGTGTCCATTCCCCTTGCTCGACAACAGGTGACAGGCGTGGGCGATGGAAGAGGCAGTTTAGTTGTGAAGCTGTTGGCAATGTGAGCATCGGGGCTTGGCATTGCAACAGCGGCGAGGGGAGGGAGGGGGATTGAAGAGAAGCGCCTGATCCCTGCAGGAGGGCAGGGCACCCGGGGTCGGAGGAGCTGGGTGACATTACTGGGAGTGTATGTATGAGGAGGGGGGGTGAGGAGGGTAGTGAGGGTCTGTTTAATAAGGGGTAGGGGTGGTGAGGGGAGGGGTGGGTGAGGAGGGTAGTGAGGGTCTGTTTAATAAGGGGTAGGGGTGGTGAGGGGAGGGGGGGAGGAGGGTAGTGAGGGTCTGTTTAATAAGGGGTAGGGGTGGTGAGGGGAGGGGGGGTGAGCAGGGTAGTGAGGGTCTGTTTAATAAGGGATAGGGGTGGGGAGGGAAGGGAAGGGGGGTAGTGAGGGTCTGTTTAATAAGGGGTAGGGGTGGTGAGGGGAGGGGGGTGAGCAGGGTAGTGAGGGTCTGTTTAATAAGGGATAGGGGTGGGGAGGGGAGGGGGTGAGGAGGGTAAGTGAGGGTCTGTTTAATAAGGGTGGGGTGGGTGAGGGGATGGGAGGGGTGAGGAGGGTAGTGAGGGTCTGTTTAATAAGGGGTAGGGGTGGTGAGGGGAGGGAGGGGTGAGGAGGGTAGTGAGGGTCTGTTTAATAAGGGGTAGGGGTGGTGAGGGGAGGGAGGGGTGAGGAGGGTAGTGAGGGTCTGTTTAATAAGGGGTAGGGGTGGTGAGGGGAGGGAGGGTGAGGAGGGTAGTGAGGGTCTGTTTAATAAGGGGTAGGGGTGTGAGGGGAGGGGGGGGGTGTCGGATGGAAAATGACGCGGTGGTAATTGCAGCTCCCGCCTTGGGAAGATTTGGGGGAGAGTGGTTAACTTTGGGCATCGCGCAGGGCGCGGATTGGATGGCGATGAGGACGGGAGGGGGAAGGCGCGCGGGCGGCGCGCCGGCAGACGGGGCCGCCTGCCTGGGCACTCTTGCCCATCTCGGTGCTGCGGGGTGTGGCTCGGTTCCGGCTGCTTGCACGGCCAGCCAGGCCGGGGTGACTGGCACTGTGGTGAAGGGCAGCGGCCTGCCCCCTGGCCAGGGCTCCAGCTGGCAGAGGATGTGCAGCGAGTGTTTACACCACCAGACCTTTGTCTTCGATGATGGCTTAACGGAAACCTACTCCAGGTACAGCTCTCTCTTTACTCTCTTCCTATGCACTGGCTTGGGCAATGAGGGAAAAAAATACCCCTCGTCCTTGGTTTTGTTAAACAAAAGATCCAGTTTTGATGCAAAATGACTTTGTGTGTGTGTGTGTGGTGTCCAAACCTCAGCGACATTCTCTCCCGCAACTTCTCATTTCGAACTGACACATTCACACATTTATTTGGGAAATGTATTTTTGAGGATGGACTATAACACCCCCCCCCCCCCCCCCCCCCCCCCCCTCTCCCACCCCTCACCTACCCCCAGTGCAAAAGTAGTCAATGTTGGAATAATATTTCCCCAAATATTCTGCAACCCCATTTCCAAATCTGCACCCCATCCCCAGCTGTGTGGGTGGGTGGGGATGTTCTGACCACGGGTTCTCTGTCTGCCCCCCCCCCCCTCCTTCACCCCCACAGCTGTGTGTGTGGGACGCCCCTGTTCTTGACCACTGGGTTCTCAATGTGCCCCCTTCACCCCCACAGCTGTGTGTGTGGGACGCCCCTGTCTTGACCACTGGTTTTCCCTGTCTTCCCCCCTCCCCATCCCCCACAAATGTGGGTGACCCCCCCCCCACCCCTGTTTTGACCACTCGGTTCTCTGTCTGCTCCCCCCCCCCCCCTTCACCCCCACAGGGACCACGGGTTTAATCTCAATTTCACAACATCTGGGCCCAGGGAAGGGGGGCAGACTCCTTGTTTTAGGCAGGCAGACAGCGAACGCGTTAACTTCTCATTGTCAGAGGGACTTTTAACCGGAGGTAGTCAAACAGGGCAGAAACGGATTGGCAGGTGTGGCAGGGTCTATGGAGTGAGGTGCAAAAGTTAACGTTTGGGAGGTAAAGTGACCCTTCCCCAGACGGTCAAGCTCTCGGTCTGTATTCCAATCAGTGGAGAGTGCCTGGAGTGAGGAGGAGAGTGGGGCCGGCAGGAGGACTGGAAATGGGGTTTGTGTCAGTATCCCAGACAGAGACCTTGGAGTATGTTGCGATCATTCCCAGCCCATTGCACTGGCAGCAGAGGCAGGTTGGTGCCGAACTGGTGAAAATCGCTGCAGTCAGGATGGGGAAGGGGTGGTGTGTGTGGGTGTGGGGGGTGGGGGGGGGGGGGGGGGAGTCAACTGGGCCCCTGCGGGTCGGCAGTGGTTTGAAACAAACCTCGAGAGCTTGTTAAACGCCAGTCACCGCGGATGCTGGAGTCTGAAACAAAAGCAGAAAGTGCCGGACAACCTCTGCATGCTTCACCGAGCGGCAACCTTTATTGAAGGTAGATTTCTGACCATTGGCGGGTGTAATCAGCAACCTTCACTTTTTTGGCCGGGGTCAGGCAGTTCCTCGGGGTTGTATTTCTGAGGAGCCTGCCACATGCTGTTCGGAACGGACACTTATCAATAAAAATGGAGGTTCAGCAGAATTGTCAGCAGACAGGAGCTGGATGTCATTTCACCCGGGTTGGCGGATTGTAGCTAGTTCTTGGGCATTTTTCCTATCTCTCTCTCTCTCTCTGTCTCTCAGCTGTGCCCCCCCCCCCCCCCCCCCCTTTTTTCTCTCCATCTCTTGTCTCTCGCTGTGCCCCCCCCCCCCTTCTCTCTCTGTCTCTCGCTGTGCCCCCCCCCTCTCTCTCTCTCTGTCTTTCGTGTCCCCCCTCTCTCTCTCTCTCTCTCTCGGTGCCCCCCTCTCTCTGTCTCTGTGTCTCGCTGTGCCCCCCCCCCTCTCTCTCTCTCTGTCTCTCGCTGTGCCCCCCCTCTCTCTCTCTGTCTCTGTCTCTCGCTGTGCCCCCCACCTCTCTCTCTCTCTGTCTCTCGCTGTGCCCCCCCCTCTCTCTGTCTCTCGCTGTGTCCCCCCTCTCTCTCTCTGTCTTTCTCTGTCTCCTTCTGTCTATGTGTGTGTGTCTCTCTCTTTCTCTCTCTGTCTCTCTCTGTGTCTCTCTCACTGTGCCTCTCTCTCTCTCTCTGTCTTTCTCTCTGTCTCTCTCTCTGTCCCCCTCTCTCTCTCTCTCTGTCTCTCACTGTGCCCCCCCCCTCTCTCTCTCTCTGTGCCCCCCCTCTCTCTCTCTGTCTCTCGCTGTGCCCCCCCTCTCTCTCTGTCTCTCGCTGTGCCCCTCTCTCTCTCTGTCTTTCTCTGTCTCCCTCTGTCTATGTGTGTGTGTCTCTCTTTCTCTCTCTCTCTCTGTGTCTCTCTCGCTGTGCCTCTCTCTCTGTCTTTCTCTCTGTCTCTCTCTCTGTCTGTCTGTGTGTGTCTCTCTCTCTGTCTGTCTCTCTCGCTGTGCCTCTCGCTCTCTGTCTCTGTCCCTCTCTGTCTCTGTCTCTCTCTCTGTCTTTCTCTGTCTCTCTCTCTGTCTCTGTGTGTATGTGTGTCTCTCTCTCTCTCTCTGTCTCTCTCACTGTGCCCCCCTCTCTCTCTCTGCCTCTGTCCCCCTCTGTCTCTCTCTCTTTGTCTCTCGCTCTGTCTCTGTGGGTGTGTGTCTCTCTCTCTCACTCTCTTTGTCTCTCTGTCTCTCTCGCTGTGCCTCTCACTTTCTCTCTCTCTGTCTCTGTCCCTCTCTGTCTGTCTGTCTCTCTCTCTGTCTTTCTCCCTGTCTCTCTCTCTCTCTGTGCATGTGTCTCTCTCTCTCTTTGTTTCTCTCTGTCTCTGTATGTGTCTCTCTCTGCCTCTCTTTCTCTGTGTCTCTCTTTCTGTCTCTCTCTGACTTTGTCATTCTCTCTGTCTCTCTGTGTGTCTCTCTCTCTGTTTGTGTCTCTGTCTGTCTCTCTGTGTCTTTCTGTCTCTCTGCCTCTCTCTGTCTGGATCTCTGTCTCTCTCTCTCTCTGCCCCTCTCCCTGTGTCTCTCTTTCTCTGTGTCTCTGTCTCTATTCTCTCTGTCTCTATTCTCTCTGTCTCTGTCTCTCTCTCTGTATCTCTCTCTCTGTATCTCTCTCTCTGTATCTCTCTCTCTGTATCTCTCTGTCTCTCTCTCCAGACACACTTGTGTGGGAATAAAGGGATTGACAGTCTGAGCTGAAATGTGGTGGTCAGCAACATTTACTGTACCTTTCCACAGTCAGCAGGAAAGGAAAACAAACTCCACCTGGAATTGAAAGGTCGCTAGCTCAGCGAACGCTAAAATTCGACCCATTGGCTATCTGTGTTTTTAATAATAATTTTAGAAAAGCACCCACGCGCCTGGCAGCACTGCCAGGTCACAGGGAGCTGAACCGTCCATTCAATAGAACTACTGAACCCCGACAATGCAGAAAGAGGACATTCGCCCCATCGAGTTTGCTTCGACCCTCTGAAAGAGCACCCTGCCCAGGCCCCCCTCCCCTGCCCTATCCCCGTCGTCCCCATTTAACCTGCCCATCCCTGGACACCAAGGGGCAATTCTGCATGGCCAATCCACCTAAACCTGCCAGGCTCACTGAGTTGGTCAATATTTAACGTCCATCCCTTGAGCCTGTAGGCAGGACAGAGGAGGGAGGGAAGATGAATGAAATGAAAATCGCTTATTGTCACGAGTAGGCTTCAATGAAGTTACTGTGAAAAGCCCCTAGTCGCCACATTCCGGCGCCTGTTCGGGGAGGTTGGTACGGGAATCGTACCGTGCTGCTGGCCTGCCTTGGTCTGCTTTTAAAAGCCAGGGATTTAGCCCAGTGTGCTAAACCAGCCCCTACTACAGATGATGGCGTCTTTGGAAAGAAATGCAATTGAACTCTGATCAGAACGCCATGAGGGCATGAGGAGGGAGAGAGGATGCGCATTGAAGGCACTGGAGGCTAGGAGGAGCCAGGGGTAAGAGGAATGCTCACGGCAGCAGTGACAACAGCTGTGCAGGGGAATGCCATTCCCATTGGAGGTTAAAGAGGGATTGAAGGGAGAGAATTGTTTGGCCATTTTGCAATGATCATTAGGATCACAGTGACCAGTGACTAGGGGACAGATTCCTCTGGGCCAGAGCACTGAGAGTGCAGTGCAATTGAGACAAAATGCAACTTGTAATATTTCCTTCTGCCTCTGAAAACACCACATGAATTGTGTGGCAGGGAGTTGATTATTACATTGTGACTTTCATTGGAGCAGTGTTTCCTGAAAGAGAAACTCCCTTCTCTGGGAACACAGCCCTTTGTTGGTGTGACCCCCCCACCGATTATTTCTGGATGAGGAATGATGTTAAAACCGGCAAGGACGCTGATTAATTGCTACATTTCGTGCTGCTGGGCTGGAGAGGCGGTGGAAGGGAGGGAGAGATGCTATTGCTGCATACAGCACAATTTATCTGGGGAAATTACAATTTAATGCAGTCGCGATCTCACAGCAGTGTAGGGAAAACTATCATCACTGAGTTTTGCATTGAGAACAGCAAATGAGCACAAACATCTGATTGCAAATTTCCCCGGTAAGATGCAGAAATATTAATATCACAAAAGCTGCTTTACTTCATTCATCTCGCAGAAATTATAGTTCTCATGTCATAACATTTGGTCATCTCTAATCCCTGAGTGGAGCGATAGTGTGCTCCACATATAGCACAGAGAATACATGACACAGGGGCTAAATAGAAAACACAGCATAGAATGTATAAAGTCGCCATCCTCCAAGATGACCATCGACTGCGAGAGCAGACTGGTGGCGATTTAACCTGAGGATCACCTCAGATGAGGAGGCAAGGTCGAGAAGGTACTACTAATAATAATAATCTTTATTGTCACAAGTCGGCTGACATTAACACTGCAATGAAGTTACTGTGAAAAGCCTCTAGTCGCCACATTCGGACGCCTGTTCGGTACACCGAGGCAGAATTCAGAATGTCATTCAGAAGGGGAAGCACAAGTGGCTAGCACTGTGGCTTCACAGCGTCAGGGTCCCAGGTTCGATTCCCTGCCGGGTCACTGTCCGTGCGGAGTCGGCATGCTCTCCCGTGTCTGCATGGGTTTCCTCCGGGTCCTCCGGTTTCCTCCCACAGTCCAAAGACGTGCAGGTTAGGGGATTGGCCATGCTAAATTGCCCTTAGTGTCCAAAAAGGTTAGGTGTGGTTATTGGATTACGGGGATAGGATGGAAGTGAGGGCTTAAGTGGGTCGGAGCAGACTTCATGGGCCGAATGGCCTCCTTCTGCACTGTATGTTCTATGTTCTTGTCCAATTCACCTAATAAACACATCTTTCGGGACTTGTGGGAGGAACCCGGAGCACCCAGAGGAAACCTACACAGACACGGGGAGAACGTGCAGACTCCACACAGACAGTGACCCAAGCTGGGAATTGAACCTGGGACCCTGGCGCAACAGTGCTAAGCACCGTGTGTCTGTGCCGTCCAAGGTGAGGTCTGCATGAATAACCTCAGCCGGTACAGGGAAATGAACCCACGCTGCTGGCCTCACTTTGCACCATGAACCAGCTATCCAGCCAACTGAGCTAAATCAGCCCCCATTGGCTATATAGAGAATGTGGCATAGAATATAGAGAAAATACAGCATAGAATATATGGCATAGAGTATATAGAGAATACAGCGTAGAATATATAGCATGGATATATAGAAAATACAGCCTAGAATACATAGCATAGAATATATAGAAAACACAGCACAGAATACACAGCATAGAAGATATATATAAGCACAGGGCATATAGAAAACATAACATCAATAATATATAGCAAACAATCTGCCCAAAGTATCTGTGCCGGTGCTCATGCTTCATACGGACATCTTTGCCCCCTCAAAGGCATCTATCTATGCCATTTACCTCAATGACTCCAGATGGTAGAGTGTTCCATATTCTAACCACTCTCTGCTTTAACAAACTTCTTCTGAATTTTCTAATGGATTTGCTCATGTGTATCTAACACGTATGGTCCCTAGTTTTGGACTTGCCACACAAGTGCATACATCTTCTCTACTTCTACTGTGTCAAACTGCTTCATAACTTTCAATTCTTCTTACGGATCACCTTCTAAGCCTGCTGCTTTCAATAGAGAAGAACAGCAGCCTGTTCAATCTTTCCTGACAACTGTAACTCTTTATATTAATGGATGCAGTGCCAGACGCTAACCTTCTAAAACCACCAAGGAGTAAGATTACCATTTCAGCTGTGTCTATCTACCCACCACCTATTTATTATATTCCCAGGATAGATTAAGCATTTAAATCCGGGAATGACAATGGAAATGCTGGGGATACACTGCAAATTATCACCATCTGAGAGATGGGGAAGAAAGTTTCAAGCATGACCCATCAAAGAAAATGTTAACAAACATTTTAATTCCCTTGATTAGATGCTTGTGCCCTGTTGCGACCACTCAGCCATGTGTAACATTTGATTATAATAAATAATGTAGAAGCAGGACATAAAAATAAAGAAGATTTCCAGGTCAGAAGGATACCCTGCTGCCCAAGCAGCTGTAACTAGTGATACATGTTTTCGGGATGGAATTCCCGAGGTAAGGGCTCAGGTAGCCGCAGGCATGACCACCAATGGTGGGACAATGACGATTGGAGATAATAATCTTTATTAGTGACACAGGTAGGCTTACATTAACACTGCAGTGAAGTCACTGTGAGAAGCCCCTAGTCGCCACACCTGGCACCTGTTCGGGTACACTGAGGGAGAATTCAGAATGTCCAATTCACCTAACAAGCACGTCTTGTGGGACCTGTGGGAGGAAACCGGAGCGTCCGGAGGAAACCCACGCAGACACTGGGAGAACGTGCAGACTCCTCACAGACAGCGACCCACGTCGGGAATCGAACCTTGGTCCCTGGCCCCCGTGAAGCAACAGTGCTAACCACTGTGCTACCGTGCCGCCCCTGCACAAGATACCAGAATTAGAGGAGTGCAGTAATTGCCTAGGGTTGTATCGCTGTTGCAATTTCCAGAGATTGGGATGGACGCAGCCATGGAGGGAATCTGAATATAAGAACAAGAGTTGTAAAAACCTGGCATTGCTGGACTGGCAGCTTGGGGCCTAGATGACTGAAGGCAGAGCTACCAATGGTAGAGTGATGGAAAAACCCAAATATTTGTAGTCTGCCATCAGATATCCTAAATGTTTGGGAAGCGGTTAGTGATACTGCAGCTTGCCTCCCTGTCCGCCTGTACCTTTTTCGTAGTGACTTTAAAAACAAATTGTTGTCATTTATTGTGAGCACTGATGAAAAGAGTCGTAATCGGCTGTACTGTCGGTAGGTGCATTTGGGGGAGCTTTGGGTGACCAGGTGATCTGCCCACGGTTAGTTAGTTAGTATTTTTCTCCCTTTGAATGTAAGAATGTGCAGCACTATGAATGGGTGATTTGCTCGAGCAAGGGGGAAATGACAAATATATCCAACTGCTCTCAAAGTGTGCTGTATAGAAATAGCATATAGAACTATCTATGTTTTCTTTTAGATTAGCTGAATACCATCTTACTCGGTTCAATACAATAATTGTGAGGCTACACTGGATCTCACCAACATATGGAGGCTGAAGTCCTTGCACGACAATAAATCGAGGAATAACAAAGTTATTTCACAAAGCGTGCTGACCCTTCTGCCATTATCTCAATACCTCCTCTATCCAAAAGCACATCCAATTTTCTGGATTCCAGCCTCATTGTCCTTTTCTTATTTCTAATATATATAAAGCTTTGTGTGAATGAGTTTGACCTGCATTCTGTCTCAATTGAGACCCTGTCTCAATATTGCAACATTACCTTGCAATAGTAATCACTGATTAATAGCTTATGAAAATCCATCTGGCATTTAACTTGCTTAACAGGGTTATTGCCATTTCAGATCAGATTAATTGTACACAAATACTTTAGTATCAGCTACTGATGTGGCGTAAGTAGATTCCAATTCACTACAAAGTGTTATGTTTTGAGTGCTTCATTAGTGTTGAGGCATAAGGTAATCTAATCCCTTTCATAATAATAATCTTTATTATTGTCACAAGCAGGTTTACATTACACTGCAATGAAGTTACTGTGAAAATCCCCTAGTCGCCACACTCTGTTCAGATACACTGAGGGAGAATTCAGAATGACCAATTCACCTATCACCACGTCTTTCGGGACCTGGGGGGACGAAACCGGAGCAAACCCAGAGGAAACCCAGGCAGACACGGGGAGAACGTGCAGACTCCGCACAGACAGTGACCCAAGGAGAATCGAACCTGGGACCCTGGCGCTGTGAAGCAACAGTGCTAACCACTGTGCTACCGTGCCGCCCATATCTGGTACAAAAACTGAACTGCATCTCTCCCTCGGAAATATGTCATCAACCACTGATTGTTATGTTAATTATAAGGTTAGGATGCACAGGTGAAGGGTAAAAATAAATGGGGATCACGCAGTGAGGTGGCGGGGAGGGGGGTAGGGGTGATGGGGTGGAAGGATGTTCTCTTCGTTAACCTGCTCCTGGGCCTGACCAAGGTGGGAATTCTCAGGAGTAGGAAGTGGGCGATCGAGCAGGTTGTCCGACCTGACTGCCCGTCTAATGTATCCATGTTCATGGCTGGTGACCCGGGACAGGGAGCATTTGGTGTCCATTGCTATTCTGGAGGCCTTCCATGACTGGGGACTGGGCTACACCCTCATCCCCAGAGACACCATTTTGATTTGATTTTATAAGTTTCTTTTGATGTTTTGCTTTAGCTATGGTGCTGTCAACCCTCTTTGATTATTTTGTTTTGCTAATCATTTATTTTTGCTTATTGGTATTTAAATCTAACATCTAAATAGGGGACAAATAGACACTGGGTGCCTGAGGGCAGAGCTCCGAGACTTAACAAAGTCAACAAAACCTTTCAATAAGGAATGTTCAGTGTCTTGGTTTTGACATCACTTGGAGTGGCATTGACACTGCTTTGGGTACAGTTGACAGTAGAGCACTTTTGATTGGGATTAAGGTCAGGAAGGAAGTTCAGGAGAAAAGAGCTGCAGACTGGAACTAAATTATGTCAATAGATATTCTTCACACAAAGAACAAATATCTATTTGTACAGTTAAAAACCTGATATAAATGTTGGTTTTTGGAAAGATCCCACTCAACATGTCAATCCTTTTACACCCAGCAGTTGTTGATGGATCCGTTGTACGTTTCCAATTCACACTTTTAATTTGGATTTTGCCAGATTTACAGTTTTATTTCCTGGGAATTAAATGTTTCATTAGCAATAATTTGAAATTTTTTTTTTACAGTATCCAATTATTTTTTTTCCAATTAAGGGGCAGTTTAATATGGCCAATGCACCTAGCCTGCACATCTTTTGGGTTGTGGGGGTCAGACCCACGCAGACATGGGAAGAATGTGTAAATTCCACACGGACAGTGATCCAGGGCTGGGATTTGAACCCGGGTCCTCAGCGCTGCAGTCCCAGTGCTAACCACTGCGCCACCGTGCCGCCCTACAAATAGATGCACTTTCTTCCAAGTAACATTTTTTTCTTTATGTTTCTTTTTGAACAGTACTCCTCTTTCAACATTGCAGCAAACAATCATCCCTTTCTACATTTTGCCGTACAGTGCAGTGTGTTGTGAAATAAATCAAGGTCTGACAGCAATGATGGAAGTAGGGCGTTCAAATCTATCGCAGGAGTTTCTCTCTCAAGTGAAATGAAAGGACGATTGCAGTTTCCTGTGTGTGTTCCATGTAGCAATGCTTACCAGAGTCATTGAATGTGTGGTCCTAATAACAATGAGGCTGTCGACAGTAACCGGCAGTAACATTTGGTGCCTGTACATGTGCAATTAAGTATGGGAATCCAGAAATTGCTGTCAGTGCTATGCTGCTTCTCTAAAGCATTCCTTACTGTAGTGCTCACGGATGTGTTACGCCCAGCCCCAGGTGAGGTTTCCCAATAGGGGGCTCAACCCCTTCATTTGTCACTGGGATCCTCCCAAATTGTTACAATCCCATGTCAGGAGGGTTGCTTGTCTCCCTGTCTCTATTCAACCTGCCCTCTGCTGGTAACAAGAAGGTTTGAATTTATTAGCCTGGACCCGTTCTATTTACCCCAACCCCACTACTGGGAAACCCATGGGGTACACCATCAGCGGGACAGAATAAGCCCACCAGTGAGAACAGCTGGAAAATTCCACACTTTGTGTTGAGTCCCAAAAGCAAAATTTGGTTTGGCTGGTTGTCCAAATCGATATGGACATTGTTTTGGATTCACCGTGGAGATTTTCAGGAACATAAAAACAGGAGTAGGCCATTCAGCCCCTTGAGCTTGCTCCTCTATTTAATTAGATCATGTCTGGTCTACTATTCCAATGCCATTTTTCTGCACTACCTCAATATCCCTTGATGTCTTTAAAGATTTAAAGATTGAGCTTCCACAGCCCTCTGGGGCAGAGAATGCCCAAGATTTACCATCCTGTGAGTGAGCAAATTTCCCTCCATCCTAGTCCTAAATGTCCTCCCTCTTATTCTGAGACTGTGTCCCCTGAATCTAGACTCCCCCCCCCCCCCCCCCAGCCCCCTCCTCCCCCCTACCCCCTCCACCACCACCACACCCACCGCCATCCTGGAAAAACAACCTTCACATCTTGTCGAATCTTGGAAGCATTTTGTATGAGGGGCTGGTTTAGCACAGCGGGCAAAATAGCTGGCTTGTAAAGCAGAACAAGGCCAGCAGCGCAGGTTCAATTCACGTACCCAGCCTCCCCGAACAGACACCGGAATGTGGCGACTAGGGGCTTTTCACAGTAACTTCATTTGAAGCCTACTTGTGACAATAAGCGATTTTCATTCATTTTTCATTTCATGTTTTAAAGAGATAATTTATAGGGCCAGTCCCCTCAATCTCTCCTGGGAGGATAATCCTGCCATCCCCGGAATCAGTCTGGTGAACCTTCGCTGCACTCCCTCTATAACAAGTATATCCACCTTAGTTAAGGGAACCAAAACTGAACACAAAACAGTTGTGTCACCAAGGCGCACTTCAATTGCCACAAGACTCCTTTGCTGCTATACTCCAATCCTCTTGCAGTGAAGGTCAGCATTATTTTCCTTCTTAATTGCTTGCTGCCTCTTCATGTTTGCCTTCAGTGACTCATGAACAAGGACCTTTTGCAAATAAACACTTCCCAATCTCTCTTTATTTAAAAAATTCATCATGTTTTTGCTTTTTCGAGCAAAGTAACTAACTTTATATTTTTCCAAATTTATTCCGTCTGCACATTCATGCCCACTGACGTAGCCTGTCGAAATCACATTGAGGCCTCATTGCATCGTCTTCGCAATTTACGTTCTTACCTAGCTTTCTGTCATCAGCGCAATCTTGAAATGCTTTGCCAGTTGCACAGCCCAATGACCCCCTCCCCACCCCCACACTGCTGACTATGCCCCCGCACCACAAGTCAGTCATGAAGAAGCCACTGCGGGGACTTCCCTCTGACTCCCCCCCCCCCCCCCCATATCACTCTGAACCCACACAGTTGCTCCCTTGCATTGGGATCTTCGCGAGCGCTGCATTAAGTTCCCTGCATCACCTCTGAGTTCCCTTTGAAGTTCAGGCCGAGCTTTTCATTGACAATTATGAATCACACCATTCTGATTACATTTGACGTGGGGGACTGATTCCGGTGCCTGGGCATTGTAAAGAGATGCCAATATAGTATAATGTTCCCAACGCCGGACAGCAGGAAATGCAGGCCATTATAGAATATAGAATATAGAACAGTACAGCACAGAACAGGCCCTTCGGCCCTCGATGTTGTGCCGAGCAATGATCACCCTACTCAAGTCAACGTATCCACCCTATACCAGTAACCCAACAACCCCCCCCCCCATTAACCTTATTTTTTAGGACACTAAGGGCAATTTAGCATAGCCAATCCACCTAACCCGCACATCTTTGGTCTGTGGGAGGAAACCGGAGCACCGGAGGAAACCCACGCACACACGGAGAGGACATGCAGACTCCTGATGAGGGGGGACAATCGCATCCTCCAATTATGCCACTGGAAATATATCTAGGACCTTCTTGTGATATGTTTCAGTCATGCCACCAAACATGGGTGCAAACAGGAGTTATAAATCCCAGCCAAAATAATAATTTAGCTTCTCTGCCATTTCCTTATTCCCCGTTATGGAGTCTCCTGTCTTTGCCTGTAATAGGCCCACATTTGTCTTTGCTAACCTTTCCTTTTTACATACCTTTAGAAGCCTTTATAGTCTGCTTTTATGTTTCTCATTAATTTACTCTCATATTCTATTTCTCGTTCTTTATCGGTTCTTGGCCTCCTTTCTAATGAAAAGCCCAATCCTTAGGTTTACTTTTGGCAACTTTTATGCTTCTTTCTTAGATCAAATACAATCCTTAACCTTTTTTGTTAGCCACAATTGGCTCACTTTTATTGTTTCATTTGTGCCTCAAAGGAACATGTTTTGTTCTAAACCATGCACTAATTCTTTAGTTAAGCATTGTCTATTCACTGTCATATCTTTTAATCCAGTTTCTCAACCCACCACAACCAACTTTCTCCTCATATCTTCATAGTTTATATTGTTTAGACTTCAGAGTCTCGTTTTGGATTGAAATTGATTACTTACAAACGTAATCTAAAACTCCAGCATATTATGGTCACTCTTCCCTAAAGGCCCTTTACAATGAGATTATGAATTATCCTTTCTTATTGCACAATACTAGATCTAAAATAACCCATTCCCTTCTCGGCTCCTTAAACAAAGTTTTAGTGAGTTACTTATACATCCAGTTTTTTTATTTATCTTTGCAACTGCTTACAAATTATAAAAGACTCGACAGGCTAACTGGTTGAGCAAGTTAAAATAGATGATTATTTGTGAGACGTGGTTTCAAATATTTTAAACTATTTTTGTTTTTGAGCTATTTTTGTTTTTTGAGCCTTTGTATGACGAACCCTCGCTTCGCAATTCAATGCAAAAAAATTGTTACATTCTCGACTAAGGTTAATTTTATGCTGTCTCCTTGCTAACGAGAACTTTACATTACAGTGAGGTTAATGATACAGGGATGATTTCCTGCAACTTTAAATCAAAACCATTCCATCCAACACATTGAAGTTAAATGTGTACCCCGCAGACTGTGGAGAAGTACATGTCGAAATGTTCGTACCCCAGTGGAAATCATGCAAAATCTTCACCATCATTCTTCCATCTCTGTGACTTTGTATAGATTCCTTTTCGTCATTAACTGCAAAAGTCTCAGGGAAATGAATGTAGGCAGAGACTAAAATATAAAACTATCCATAATTATGGGCCAATTTTAATCTGGCACAATATGAGATGCTTGAAGATGGTGATGCATTTTAGGAGGACTAACAGTTCAAGGGAATACACAATGAATAGTAGGATACTAGGAAGTACAGAGGACCAGAAGTACCTTAGGATGCATGTCCAAAGATCCCAGAATGCAGCAGATATTAGATAAGATGGCACATGGGATACTTCTTAGCTGAGGCAAAGAATAGAAGAACAGGGAGGTTATAATGGAGCTGTATAAAATGCTGGTTAGGCCACAGCTAGAGTACTGAGTGCAATTCTGGTTGCCACACTATGGGAAGGATGTGATGCACTAGAGATGGTGCCGAGGTGATTCACCATTCACCCGGAATCAGTCTGGTGAACCTTCGCTGCACTCCCTCTATAACAAGTATATCCACCCTTAGTTAAGGGAACCAAAACTGAACACAAAACAGTTGTGTCACCAAGGCGCACTTCAATTGCCACAAGACTCCTTTGCTGCTATACTCCAATCCTCTTGCAGTGAAGGTCAGCATATTATTTTCCTTCTTAATTGCTTGCTGCCTCTTCATGTTTGCCTTCAGTGACTCATGAACAAGGACACCTTTTGCAAATAAACACTTCCCAATCTCTCTTTATTTAAAAAATTCATCATGTTTTTGCTTTTTCGAGCAAAGTAACTAACTTTATATTTTTCCAAATTATATTCCGTCTGCACATTCATGCCCACTGACGTAGCCTGTCGAAATCACATTGAGGCCTCATTGCATCGTCTTCGCAATTTACGTTCTTACCTAGCTTTCTGTCATCAGCGCAATCTTGAAATGCTTTGCCAGTTGCACAGCCCAATGACCCCCTCCCCACCCCCACACTGCTGACTATGCCCCCGCACCACAAGTCAGTCATGAAGAAGCCACTGCGGGGACTTCCCTCTGACTCCCCCCCACCCCCACCATCACTCTGAACCCACACAGTTGCTCCCTTGCATTGGGATCTTCGTGAGCGCTGCATTAAGTTCCCTGCACTCACCTCTGAGTTCCCTTTGAAGTTCAGGCCGAGCTTTTCATTGACAATTATGAATCACACCATTCTGATTACATTTGACGTGGGGGACTGATTCCGGTGCCTGGGCATTGTAAAGAGATGCCAATATAGTATAATGTTCCAACGCCGGACAGCAGGAAATGCAGGCCATTATAGAATATAGAATATAGAACAGTACAGCACAGAAC
Source organism: Scyliorhinus canicula (assembly GCF_902713615.1). Classification (NCBI taxonomy): domain Eukaryota; kingdom Metazoa; phylum Chordata; class Chondrichthyes; order Carcharhiniformes; family Scyliorhinidae; genus Scyliorhinus; species Scyliorhinus canicula. Next base: position 61,253,992 of record NC_052166.1, read on the forward strand.
AGGCCCTTCGGCCCTCGATGTTGTGCCGAGCAATGATCACCCTACTCAAGTCAACGTATCCCACCCTATAACCAGTAACCCAACAACCCCCCCCCCCATTACCTTATTTTTAGGACACTAAGGGCAATTTAGCATAGCCAATCCACCTAACCCGCACATCTTTGGTCTGTGGGAGGAAACCGGAGCCCCGGAGGAAACCCACGCACACACGGAGAGGACATGCAGACTCCTGATGAGAGGGGGACAATCGCATCCTCCAATTATGCCACTGGAAAATATATCTAGGACCTTCTTGTGATATGTTTCAGTCATGCCACCAACATGGTGCAAACAGGAGTTATAAATCCCAGCCAAAATAATAATTTAGCTTCTCTGCCATTTCCTTATTCCCCGTTATGGAGTCTCCTGTCTTTGCCTGTAATAGGCCCACATTGTCTTTGCTAACCTTTCCTTTTTACATACCTTTAGAAGCCTTTATAGTCTGCTTTTTATGTTTCTCATAATTTACTCTCATATTCTATTTTCTCGTTCTTTATCGGTTTCTTGGCCCTCCTTTTCTAATGAAAAGCTCCCAATCCTTAGGTTTACTTTTTGGCAACTTTTTATGCTTCTTTCTTAGATCAAATACAATCCTTAACCTTTTTTGTTAGCCACAATTGGCTCATTTTATTGTTTCATTTGTGCCTCAAAGGAACATGTATTTGTTCTAAACCATGCACTAATTCTTTAGTTAAGCATTGTCTATTCACTGTCATATCTTTAATCCAGTTTCTCAACCCACCACAACCAACTTTCTCCTCATATCTTCATAGTTTTATTGTTTAGACTTCAGAGTCTCGTTTTGGATTGAAATTGATACTTACAACGTAATCTAAAACTCCAGCATATTATGGTCACTCTTCCCTAAAGGCCCCTTTACAATGATATTATGAATTATCCTTTTCTTATTGCACAATGCTAGATTTAAAATAACCCATTCCCTTCTCTGCTCCTTAAACAAAGTTTTAGTGAGTTACTTATACATCCCGTTTTTTTATTTATCTTTGCAACTGCTTACAAATTATAAAAGACTCGACAGGCTAACTGGTTGAGCAAGTTAAAATAGATGATTATTTGTGAGACGTGGTTTCAAATATTTTAAACTATTTTTTGTTTTGAGCTATTTTTTGAGCCTTTGTATGACGAACCCTCGCTTCGCAATTCAATGCAAAATAATTGTTACATTCTCGACTAAGGTTAATTTTATGCTGTCTCCTTGCTGACGAGAACTTTACATTACAGTGAGGTTAATGATACAGGGATGATTTCCTGCAACTTTAAATCAAAACCATTCCATCCAACACATTGAAGTTAAATGTGTACCACGCAGACTGTGGAGAAGTACATGTCGAAATGTTCGTACCCCAGTGAAAATCATGCAAAATCTTCACCATCATTCTTCCATCTCTGTGACTTTGTATAGATTCCTTTTCGTCATTAGCTGCAAAAGTCTCAGGGAAATGAATGTAGGCAGAGACTAAAATATAAAACTATCCATAATTATGGGCCAATTTTAATCTGGCACAATATGAGATGCTTGAAGATGGTGATGCATTTTAGGAGGACTAACAGTTCAAGGGAATACACAATGAATAGTAGGATACTAGGAAGTACAGAGGACCAGAAGTACCTTAGGATGCATGTCCAAAGATCCCAGAATGCAGCAGAATATTAGATAAGGTGGTTAAGATGGCACATGGGATACTTGCCTTTATTAGCTGAGGCAAAGAATAGAAGAACAGGGAGGTTATAATGGAGCTGTATAAATGCTGGTTAGGCCACAGCTAGAGTACTGAGTGCAATTCTGGTTGCCACACTATGGGAAGGATGTGATTGCACTAGAGAGGGTGCCGAGGTGATTCACCATGATATTGCCTGGGATGGAGCATTTCAGCCATGCGGAGAGGCTGGTTAGGCTGGGAGTGTTTGCCTTAAAGCACAGAAGGCTGAGGGGGGAACCTGATTGAGGTGTACAAAATTATGAGTGACATAGATAGGGTGGATAGGAAGAAACCTTTCTCCTGAGGAGAGCGATCAATAAACCGGGGGAGGGGGGGGGGGGGCATAGATTGAAGGGAAGGGGCAGGAGATTTAGAGAGGATTTGAGGAAAAGCTATTTCACCCTGAGGGTGGTGGGAGTCTGGAACTCACGGCCTGAATGGGTGGTAGAGGCGGGAACCCTCACAACATTTAAGAAACATTTAGCGGAGCACTTGAAATGCCGTAGCGTACAAGGCTACGGACCAAGTGGTGGAAAATGGGATTAGAAGTTCAGGCACAAAGGTTGAGTGGCAGTGGGCCAAAGGCATTGGGGGACCTCTCATTCGATGTGGTGCCAGCTCTTGTATAACCTGGTAAAGGTGGTCCACAGCCCACCAGGACAGGCACAGTCTTCTCTGGCACTGCAGCTCTCACATCTGGAGGGAGGATGTTCGACATCGGAAAACTCTTGGTCGGTATTGTCTCCTCCGAGGCTCCGCTGCTCCCGGAAGAGCAATGGTCCCAGCCTCCCATTCCTCTGGAGGGCGCTGTTCCTGGCACCATGCAGTGGCACATCAATGTTGCTGCTGCTGGTCGATCGCAACCAATAGAATAGTCGCTCGACTGGGTCCACGATTCTCTAGAATCATAAACTGCAAGGAAAAGATCATCGAAGTGAGCGATGAGGTTAAGAACTTGGCTCCAATCAGTGGCACACTCATGTATTGCTGTGTTGACTTAATTGGCACAATTCACTCATCAAAGAGGCTGAGGGAGCTGATCAGACAATTGTCATCCTTTTGTGGTAGGTGAGGCACATCTGATTTAAAGAACAAAGAAAAGTACAGCACAGGAACAGGCCCTTCGGCCCTCCAAGCCTGTGCTGATCATGCTGCCCATCTAAACTAAAATCTTCTACACTTCCTGGGTCTGTATCCCTCTATTCCCATCCTATTCCTGTATTTGTCAAGATGCCCCTTAAATGTCACTATCGCCCCTGCTTCCACCCCCCCCCCAACCCCCCGGCAGCGAGTTCCAGGCACCCACTACCCTCTGTGTAAAAAACTTGCCGCGAACTTCTGCTCTAAACCTTGCCCCAAGCACTTTAAACCTATGCCACCTAATAATTGACCCCTCTACCCTGGGAAAAAGCCTCTGACTATCCACTCTATGCCCCTCATAGTTTTGTAGAACTCTATCAGGTCGCCCCTCAACCTCTGTCATTCCAGTGAGCACAAACCGAGTTTATTCAACCGCTCCTCATAGCTAATGCCCTCCATACCAGGCAACATCCTGGTAAATCTCTTCTGCACCCTCTCTAAAGCCTCCACATCCTTCTGGTAGTGTGGGGACCAGAATTGAACACTATACTCCAAGTGTGGCCTAACTAAGGTTCTATACAGCTGCAACATGACTTGCCAATTCTTACACTCAATGCCCCGGCCAATGAAGGCAAGCATGCCGTATGCCTTCTTGACTACCTTCTCCACCTGTGTTGCCCCTTTCAGTGACCTGTGGACCTGTACACCAATTCATGTCTTCATGTGAAGACTGCAATTAGCATGTTGACCTCATCCTTAGAGGACACCCTCATTCCCCAGTCTTAAAGGCTGCGGATTAAATGATCCATCCATCTGTAACAGTCTTCTACCCTGACACAAATCCTTGACAGTCAAATCTCCATAACGATAGGGCTTTACCTACCATGTAGCTTATCCCTTTTCATCATATTGCTGCCTGAGCGTGGGGTTCAAATTTTGCAACACCCCTCTTGGTAGGATATCCATTCCTCATGAGGGCAGGGAAGCACCCTTTCCTCAGTCCTCTCCACTTCCTTGCAACCTGGGGGGTGGATTCTCCCCTACCCGGCGGGGCGGGGGGTCCCGGTGTAGTGGAGTGGAGCCAACCACTCCCGGACGTCGGGCCTTCCCAAAGTGCGGAATTCCGTCCGCACCTTTGGGAGCCAAGCCCTCACATTGAGGGGCTAGGCACGCGCCGGAGCGGTTGGCACCACGCCGACTGGCGCCAAAACCGGCACCAGCGGCCTTTGACGCCCGCCGCCCGGTGCCGGGGCTGGCCGAATGGCCTTCGCCGGTTCGCTGACGTCACCACCAGCGCATGCGCGCTGGGGAATTCTCTTCTGTGTCTGCCATGGTGGAGGCCGTGGTGGCGGCAGAAGGGAAAGAGTGCCCCCACGGCACTGGCCCGCCCGCCGATCGGTGGGCCCCGATTGCGGGCCTGGCCACTTTGGGGGCACCCCCCGGGGTCCGATCGCCCCGCGCCCCCCCCCCAGGATCCCGGGGGCCAGCTCGCGCCACTGATCCCGCCGCCACCAGAGGTGGTTCAAACCCATCGCGGGCCAGAGAATCGCCACAAGGGGCTCGCCGATTGGTGCGGCGCGTTTCCCGCCCCCGCCAATTCCTGGGTGGCAGAGAATTTCTGCCACGGCGGGGGCGGGATTTTCGGCGGCCCCGGGCGATTCTCCGATCCTGCTGGGTGTCGGAGAATTTCGCCCCTGGTCTCTTACGGAACCCCAACCAAGAACCTCACAGTTGCCCCCCAGTGCTGACCCTCTGTGTTCACCTTCCCATACCCGCCTTCCAGCGCCCACTCTGGGAGGGCACTCCTTCAATGGTGATATCTTCACCTACCCAGCAGGGACACACAGGAAGCGCAGCCTGCATCCAACTGCCAGACCCCTTTAACCTGGCAGGCATGAGGGGGCTGTAAGGGCCTGCAGGCATTCGTCTCCCCCTCGAGATGCCAATACTGAATCCTCGCCTCGCATCCTCTCGCCGTTGCCCATGCTGCGACTGGCACCAAGAATGCAAGGAGTGACCTGAGCGCTCTCCTCCGATATCCCCTTCAGCTTCACGTTTTCATAAAGCTGAATATTCAGTGAGGGGGAGGGAATCCTGGAATGGGTGCTCGCCGTTGGAATGCTAATGTATTAAAATGAGGTTCACGCGCTCCCGCAGCGTTTTCACGTTACTCCGCAGGCAAGTTGGGGGGGGGATGGGGGGCGGGGGGGGGGTTGAAAATCACGAACTCGCCAAAGGGATTCGCGCTTTCCGATTCTCACCGAATTGTCCGGCCGCTTCACTGTTCTCGCTGACCGCTAACGTGGGCTCAAAATCACCCCAGAATTAATGTTTCAAGTCTAAATGACCCTTCTACAGAATTGGAGCAAAGTAGAAATATAAAAAATGACACAGTAAGAAAGGGGAGGAGGAGGAGGAGGGGAAGAATAGAAGAACAGAGGATCAATCGGGGCAAAGGAGAGATTGACAAATTTGACATGGAAAGATTTGAGGATCTAGTCTATCTTGTCAGAAAGATGTTAAAGATCCCATGGCACTAGGTAGAAGAAGGGAGGGGGACATCTCCCTGGTGTCCTCATCAATATTTTACTCTCAATCAACATCGCTAAAACAGATGATATGGTCATTATTACCTTACTGTTCATTGGAGATTACGTGAGCAAATTGCTTGCCGTGTGTTATAACATTAAACAGCGCCTAAACTTCCAAAGGAATGAATTGACTGTAAAAAGTTTGAGATGGCTTAAGGCTATATCAAAACAAGTCTTTTGTTTTTCGCACTCTCCTTTATTTTCTTCCTCCGCCGTTGTCCTTTAACCCTCACTCCCTCTCTTCTTGAAAACGTTTCTGGATGCAGGCGCAGCCAAAACATTGGCATGCAAAGCACAAAAAAGAAAATGACCCAAAATTCTAAAATTAAATCGAGTGATGACTCACTGGTTAATGAGAAAGTTTAATGTCCTCTTCGTTTCATTGGTGCATTTTCTACTTAAGCAAATGATGCCACTGGCTGGATGTTGGTGAACCACTGCAATAGTCACAAACGGAACTGAGAAATGATAACCTGGCCATGACAATGAAGTTAGGATCTTCTGGGAGACCGATTATATTTTAACACTGCTCGGTTTTATTAAAAGAACGGAAGGGAGATGGTAATATTGAAAAAGGAACTTCCAAGTGTGTGTGTGTGTGTGCGTGTGTGCATATGCATGTGTGTATGTGTGTGTGTGCATGTGTGTGTGTGTGTGTGTGTGCATGTATGTGTGTGTGGTGTATGTGTGGTGTGTATGGTGTGTGTGTCTGTGTGTGTGTATGTATGTGTGTGTGTGTGTGTGTGTATGTATGTGTGTGTGTGTGTGTGCATGTATGTGTGGTGTATGTGTGGTGTGTCTGTGTGTGGTGTGTGTGTATGTATGTGTGTGTGTGTGTGTGTGTGCTGGTGGAGGGGGGGGGGGGCCTGTGTAAAATGCTTGAGTAAAACTGAAGGATGCAGACCTGGAGCATCCAGAGCTAAAGGGAAAAATACAGCAAGTTAATCAGTACTTAACAGGGAAGGATGTGTCCTCAGTCTGGTTCTATCCTTGGGAAATGCAGTGATGGGGTGCGCACCTAAGCCTTAGACCAGAAAACACAGGAGCAGAAGTAGGCCATTCGGCCCATCGAGTCTGCTCCGCCATTTAACAGGATCATGATTGATGTGACAATCTTCAAGTCCACTTTCCCGCCTTATCCCCATAATCCTTGATTCCCTTACTAATTGATAACCTGTCAATCTCAGCCTTGAACATACTGAGCAGTTCAAAGATGGGCAGGTTAAGTGGATTGGCCATGCTAAAGAAATTGCCCCTTTAGTGTCCAAAGATATGCAGGTTAGGTGGGGTTTCGAGGAAAGGGTGCGGGAGTGGATCTAGTTGTGCTGCTCCTTCAGAGGGCCGCTGCAGACTCAATGGGCTGAATGGCCTACTTCTACACTGTAGGGTTTCTATGGTTCTATAGACCCAGCCTCTGCAACCCTCTGCAGTAAAGAATTCCACAGATTCACTACCTTCTGAGAGAAGAAATTGCTCCTCATCTCAGTATTAAAAGGGGGACGTAATAAGTCCATGGAGCCAGGAGTCCCTTCACCAGAATCCATTTATTAACAAAACCACCAGCAGTACAACCATGTGCATTCAGCTTGCTGTCTACACTGGGAATACAGAGGATCTGACACTCCGTTATATACCGAGAAGAGGTTTCCTGATTGGCCAATCCCAAAGACCTTGTCTAGGTCATTACAGGGGACCCCCCACACACTGTGATTATGCCCTTTTCGCATTATGCCCCAGGGGCTTTTCACAGTAACTTCATTGAAGCCTATTGTGACAATAAGCGATTATTATTATTGTTATTATTTTGTCCCCTTTCAGAAGTCAACTGACATCCTGAGCATTTGTAATGTTTTCTGTGTTTATTTTAGTTGTCTGACATTCACTCACCATTTTATCCAATGCCTCCCGTGTGTTCCTTTGTGCCTTTCAGTTGAATCATGATTCACGGCATCGCTTTTTTGTGTTCACAAAGCAATCATTACATGCGTGTAATTTTGGACCATTTGTTTTTGAAGGACTCTCAGATAGTGTAATGTGAAAAACTCAGCCTTATTGGCTTAATAGTATGTATGTGGGGGGTGGGGGGCAGGGAGTGGGGGAAGAGTGGGCGGGGGAATAATCCTGCTTGATATCTTCCCAAATTTTAATTTAAAACTGATAGGGGTCACAAATGAGAACAGCACAGGCACTCAATCTGATTACGTCAACAGTCATTTGTCAAGTAAATGAGGAGACTGGCAATGAATTGATGAAATAATTTACTAGTTTGGTCAGGTATCCTTTTGTCTTGATTTTTCTTGTCCCTATTGCCAATCCTAGAATGGATGATGTGTATCTCTTTATGGCAGTGCTGCCTGTCATCACTCTATTGAATGAAAGGAGGTTATTCAGGTTGCAATCAGAACTGTGGAGCAATAAGATTTCAAAAGTAGAGAATTCTAGACAGCTCCAATTCTTCTGAATTTACACAGGAAACAAAAAAGTTACTAAAATAAGATTGCTGTCTGTTCAACAAAGGTCCAACGCAAACACTTTTTTCTTAGTTATAACAGTTGTATCATTTCTCTGTATTCATCACAACCAATGGTTTAAATTCTTGCTTAGATTTTTCTAAGTTTTGTAAACAGTGCGGAAATATTAAAGAATTGGTTTTCACCCGCACACTTACTTCATGTGAACCAGGACAGCTTACTCAAAAGTAAAATTTACTTCACGGTCCTGATAATTTCTTTGGGATTCGCTCAGTTAGTTGCCAATTAATAATTGTATTTATTCTGGAGCAGTTTCCATTTCCCTTCTCCATTCGATATGCCGTTTTTATGCCATCATAGGCAGATGGGTTTTCAGTGATTTAAAAAAAAAACTTAAGAGTACCCAATTAATTTTTTCCAATTAAGGGACAATTTAGCGTGGCCAATCCACCTACCCTGCAGATCTTTGGGTTGTGGGGCCAAACCCACACAAACACGGGGAGAATGTGCAAACTCCACACGGACAGTGACCCAGAGCTGGGTTTTCAGTGATTTTTAGCCTCCTGCTGCCCCGTCACAGACATGGCACCCAGTCCCCATTTGTAAATACTTGGAGTAAACACACCCCCGTGACTGCCGCCCGAGAGGGGCAGAGCATCGCAGAAAAGGGGAGTATATTGGGTCCAACCGCTAGGTTTTAATTAATAATTTTTATTGTCACATAAGGCTTACATTAATACTGCAATGAAGTTACTGTGAAAAGCCCCTAGTCGCCACATTCCGACACCTGTTCGGGAATATAGAGGGAGAATTCAGAATTTAGAATGTCCAAATTCCGCCAGGAATGGACCGGAGCATAGCGCACAATTTGGCACCGGCCGCAAACCGCTATTTCTGCCGTAAGCCCGATTGTCCGCCCGATCTCCATTGGCGTTTCTGGCATCGCAAGATGGAGAATCCCTCCCATTATCTTTTTAGCTGGACATCAATTTATTTTCTGCTTCTGTTCCTTTTCTGCGTTTCCAACAATGGTTTTTGCTCGTCTCCACCCAGCTTCACGTCACTGATGATTACGATAAGCTGGAGTATGAAGCAGCCACTGACTGATGTCAGCTCCACTCTCATCAGCCAACACTTGCATTTATAGTGTGGGTACCCCAGTACCCCCTTGTCTGAGATTGTATCTTCGCATGAATGATCTCAGTCTAGTAACCAGAATAAAGTTGGTGAAACTTATTTGTAACCAGCCAAAGTTCTGATCCTGGTTTAAGTTCTGTGTTAATCCTAGTTTGCTCCCATTGTGTAAAGCAGGCTAGTCCAACCTGTTTGCATGGGGGTGGTGAGGTGGTGACACATTTCCACAATTTTCCTAGTCAAGGGCCGATGAGCAAATTTCAGAAAGACAAGGTCTGGCACAACATTACAAATGAATTTGAAAATCCCTGAGATATGAAAAGAAGCAACCTGCTGCATAAAAAAACAATGAGTAATAAATAAAGAAAATTAGAGTATAATATTCAAAATCACAAATTGTTTTTCTCCCACATTTGCTGCTGATAGACTCATGTTGGGCCAGCCTGTTGTAAAGGATTTCATTGTATGTGAAAGAACCCTATTGCAATCCCGGACCAGACCCCAACATTTGCTAGGATACTGGACAGGAATCCCAAGCAATTTTGTTTTAATTTGTAAAACTGTGAGGAAAGGATATTTTACTCCAGGCTGATTTCAGCACAAATAGGCTTTGGTATATTAAAACAAACTTCATTATTAACACAATATTAAACTACCTTAACATCATAGAATTATAGCTTGCAATTTCCAGTTAAACAATGCTTAACAATAAAAATGAAATACTTTTACTTCAAACTGACACCTTGGCCGGGATTCTCCCCTACCCGGCAGGGCGGGGGGTCCCGGCGTAGCGGAGTGGCGCCAACAACTCCGGCGTCGGGTCTCCCCAAAGGTGCGGAATTCTCCGCACCTTTGGGGGCTAGGCCCGCGCCAGAGTGGTTGGTGCCACGCCGACTGGCGCCAAAACCGGCGCCAGTGGCCTTTGACGCCCGCCACCTGGTGCTGGGGCTGGCCGAAAGGCCTTCCCCGGTTCGCGCATGTGCCGCTGCGTCAGCTGCCGCTGACGTCACCATCTGCGCATGCATGCTGGGGGATTCTCTTCCGCCTCCACCATGCTGGAGGCCGTGGTGGCGGCGAAAGAAAAAGAGTGCCCCCACAGCACTGGCCCGCTGGCCGATCGGTGGGCCCCGATCGCGGGCCTGGCCACTGTGGGGCACCCCCTGGGGTCCGATCGCCCCGCCCCCCCCCAGGACCCCGGGGGCCCGCTCACACCGCCAATCCCGCCGGCACCAGAGGTGGTTGAAACCACGGCAGTGGGAGAGGCCTCTCAGCGGTGGGACTTTGGCCCATCATGGGCCGGAGAATCGCCGCGGGGGGGCTCGCCGATCCGCGGGGCGTGATTCCTGCCCCCGCCAATTCCCGGGTGGCGGAGAATTTCTGCCACGGCCCTGCGGGGGGTTGGAGAATTTTGCCCCTTGTCTCCAGTCAAGCAAAACCCATCACAGATCAGAAACTACTTTTAAATAAAGTTGGAAAACACAGGAATATTTGCCAGCCTCTAGATAAACAGTTATTTTAATAGACTGCTTGAAGAGAGAGCGATCCTGTCAGGAAACAGTCTGCAGATTCTTGTCAGTGTCAGACTACTGTTTAACCTGACAGCCTTTTGTAAAATTGTTGATCAATTCACAGCTTCCAGAAACTCTAACTACAACTGACTGCCACAGACCTCGTTCCTCCCATTACTACATCATATTTAGCCCACTCAAATTGAATGACCTAATTACTTAGGTTTAAACACAATGGGCGACATTCTCCGTTACTCGATGCCACAATCAGGAACGGCGATCGGGCAGAGTGGCTCCCGACGGCAAAATCGCGGCTGGCTCTGGTTTGGCGCCAGGTCTCGATGCTCCGCCCCCTCCAAATCAGCATCATCGCATTGTGTACCACGCAGAGTTCCAGTCGCGTTTGCATATGATTATCAGGCCCACCCACGATGCTCCGCCTCCGATGGGCCAGGTTCCGGATGGCGCGAACCACATGTAGTCTGAACAGATGTGAGCCTGGCATGGTGGCTGTGGAGAGAGAGAGAGAGCATATGGACAGTGTCCGGCACCGCCATACTTCGCCGACAGCTGTGCCGCTGGCCAGGGGGCTTCTGCCAGGTCTGGGGGGGAATAGTGGGGGTGGCCACAAGGTAGGCTCTGGGGTCGGGGTGGATGGGTACCTGGTCCAACACAGCCGGTGCCAGCTTTTCGGGTGTGGTCGGTGCATGTGTGGGGGGTGTAATTGTATGCGTGGCTGCAGCTTGTTAGCCCTGCGTGTGTCCAGCATGGACCCAGCAATTCTCCCACCATTTTTTGCATGTTCCATGGGTTTTTCACCCGGCGCCGGTGCTAGCCCCTCACCAGTAGTGGAATCGGTGAGGTTGTGGTGCCTATTTTTCCAACGTGGAACACCATGGATCCTCTGTTTGTGTCGGCACTTAGACGTAGAACGGAGAATCCAGCCCAATGTCTTCAAAAATCTACTCCTCAGAAATCCATTTGGCCTCTCCTTGCACACTTAAGTATGGCTTGAAAGAATGATGATATCACATTTATCAAAGCTTAATTGCACCCACTTTGCAGCCACAAAGTCTGGCTTTCTTTTAAATCAGACTGCAACAATAAACACTGCACCAGAAACATATGATACAATAAATATACCAATTTCCTAAATTCATCACTGCCTACACTTGTATAGGAAATGTTGACGGATGTTTTTGGCCAAGGTGGAATCACAGTTGAGATTGAACCTGTTGACTCCCAATGTCCCACATTTATATTCACAGCAGGGGCTGCTGAATAGGGAAGAACTGTGAGAATAAAAACTAAAAATGCTACAATTACCCATCAGGTCTGGCAGCATCTGTGGAGACAGAAACAGAGTTAAATGTTTTTGAGTCTGTATGAAGAGCTATTATTTCAGATTTCCAGCTTCTCCAGAATTTTGCTTTTATAACAGCTGTGAGAGTCCTCGCTGAGTTTTACTGTTCCTGGCTGAAGGGGTACTGAGGCCAGCTATGGGGCTATAACATCTGTTACTAACCAGAGCGCCAGTCAGTGAAGGATAGAACTGGAGCTGATCTTTACACACTTTTATGAGCATTTATTTATAGAGTTACACATTAAAGCCTGCATCTCCTCACCCAATAATAATAATAATCTTTATGTGCCACAAGTAGGCTTACATTGAATTTTTCTGTGAAAATCACCGAGTCGCCACACTCCGGAGTCTGTTCGGGTACACAGAGGGAGAATTCAGAATGTCCAATTCACCTAAAAAACATGGGCACGAATCTCCGCACCCCACGCCGGGGGCGGAGAATCGCGGGAGGGCCGGGCAAATCACGCCACACCACCCTGGCACCCCCCGCAATTCTCTCACCCCCCCCAAAATGGGCGTGTCGCGTTTTTCGACAGGCCGCTCGGAGAATCGGCGCTCGCTGTTTCTCACGGCGACCGGCGATTCTCCGGCCCGAATGGGCCGAGCAGCCTGCCGAACCCGACCGGTTCACGCCGGCGCCAACCACACCTGGTCGCTGCCGGCGTGAACAGCACGCGACCTCTGTGTGTGGGGCCTGTGGGGGGGCGGAGGAAGGATCGAGCACCATGGGCGTGCTCAGGAGATGTCTGGCCCGCGATCGGTGCCCACCAATCATCGGGCCGGCACCTCTAAAAGACGCATTTTTTTCCCTCCGCCGCCCCGCAAGATCAAGCTGCCATGTCTTGCGGGGCAGCGGAGGGGAAGACGGCAACCGCGCATGCGTGGCTGACATCACTTAGGCGCCGCCGGCCGCGTCATTCCCGGCGCGCCGCTTTGATGCAAGCATCAAGGCCCGGCGCCCGAGAGTCACGCGCCGCCGCTCCTAGTCCCCCCGGGGGGGAGGGGGGGGGGAGAATAGGGGGCGAGAAGCGGCCTCCGACGCCGGAGTGAAACACTCCGGGTTTCACTCCGGCGTCGGCTGTTTGTCTCCCGATGGGAGAATTCTGCCCCATGTCTTTCAGGAATTATTTTTTTATTTTAAATCATTTTTATTGGAATTTTTTGAAAAATATATATCAACAGAACAATAATAATAATAATAATAAAGATCCCCCGGCACCCGTAACAACGCATGTAACAAACCCCCCCACCCCTCCCAAACCCAATAAGCAACAAAATAAATTAACAATAAGCAAATTAACTTAAACAATACCCCCCTGAGACCCCCCCTTTCCCCCCTCCCCCCCACCTTTCCCCCCAACTTTCCCCCCCTCCCCCCCACCTTTCCCCCCTTTCCTCCCTCCCCCCCACCTTCCCCCCCTTTCCCTCCTCCCCCCCACCTTCCCCCCCACCTTTCCCCCCCTCTCCCCCCCACCTTTCCCCCCCCACCTTTCCTCCCCTCCCCCCCCCCCCCCCACCTTTCCCCGAGGGAGCTCAAACTTCTCCAGTTCACCCAGGCTCGCAAACCTCCCGTCAATGAACAGGTCTCCCAACTTCCTAATGCCCGCCCTGTGCCACCCCAGGAAACCGCCATCAATGTTCCCTGGGACAAACCTGTGGTTCCCCCGCAGCGGGGCCTCTACCGAGCCCCCCACTTCCCCCCTGTGTTGCCTCCACTGCCCGCAAATTTAAAAAAAAAATTTTTTTTTAAATTTAAATTTTAGTGTATCCAATTCATTTCTTTTTCCAATTAAGGGGCAATTTAGCGTGGCAAATCCACCTACCCTGCACATCTTTGGGTTGTGGGGGCAAAACCCACGCAAACACGGGGAGAATGTGCAAACTCCTACTGCCCCCAAATTTTGAGGGTAGCCGCCACCACCGGGAGCGTAGTGTACCTTGTTGGAGGGAGCGGCAGTGACGCCGTTACCAGTGCCTTCAGGCTCGTGTCCACACAGGACCCCTCTCCATCCGTTTCCATGCTGCCCCCTCCCCATCCATTACCCACTTACATACCATCGAGACGTTAGCCGCCCAATAGTACCCAGAGAGGTTGGGCAGCGCCAGCCCCCCTTTATCCCTGCCCCGCTCCAAAAAGACCTCCTTACCCTCGGAGTCCCGTGCGCCCAAACAAATCCCAGAATGCTGCTGTCACCCTCCTAAAAAAGGCCCTCGGAATGAAAATGGGGAGGCACTGAAACAAAAACAAAAACTTCGGGAGCACCGTCATCTTAACGGACTGTACTCTACCCGCCAATGACAATGGCAGCATGTCCCACCTTTTAAACTCCTCCATCTGCTCCACCAACCTAGTAAAATTAAGTTTGTGCAGAGTCCCCCAACTCCTAGCCACCTGAACCCCCAGGTACCTAAAACTCCTCACTGCCCTCTTTAGCGGGAGCCTACCAATCCCCCCCTCCTGATCTCCCGGGTGTACCACAAGCAGCTCACTCTTGCCCAGGTTCAATTTATAGCCCGAGAAACTCCCAAACTCAGCAAGAATCTCCATCACCTCCGGCATTCCCCCCACCGGGTCTGCTACATACAGCAGCAAGTCATCTGCATACAGCGACACCAAGTCATCTGCATACAGCGACACCAAGTCATCTGCATAGAGCGACACCAAGTCATCTGCATACAGCGACACGTCTTTCAGGAATTATGAGCACCCGGAGGAAACCCACGCAGACACGGGGAGAACATGCAGACTCCGCGCAGACAGTGAACCAAGCCGGGAATCGAACCATGGTCCCTATCCCTGTGAGGCAACAATGCTAAGCACTGTGTTATCTGCCCAATAACCCCAGTGTATATCCATTCACAGATATTCAAGTGAATCCCAGTTACTATCCACCACCTGAATGTAACTGAATATACAATTAACACTTGATGCCGTCCTGGTTAAAGTTATTTCAAAACCTGGCACAGAAAATGTGCCAAATAGCTTCCTTATGTGTATGATTCTTTGTTTCTGAGCTAACTTTTCAGCAAACAATGCCTTCCACCCTTATGAGAGTTTTAATGACCTTTCGAAGTTCGGAAACTGAGAAGGAATTAAGAATGGGTGACCCACTTTCCTCTTCCTCTTTCTGATGGCAGTCAGTGTATTCCATGAGGCTGGTTAAAAACTTATCGAATTGCAAGTCGCATCAACAATTTGCTTGCTTTTCTGTAATTGAAATAATTGTCTGAATGCTTATATGAAAGCAGTCTAGCCTCGAGCAAAAAAAAACTTTTCTTACATTCTTAAACTCCCTTTGCTTGGTAATATAGTCGTATAATAATCTAGTTTAGTCAATGATCATTCTCTTATTAAGAATACCGGGTGACTTTTATTGAAGGAGATTGGTTTTGATTGCTTTAAGGGGACTGTTGATTTGTAATTTTGATGCCCAATGGATAAACAGTTGAGTGGTTAATAGTTTCTTAAAACACATGTTAAAATTATGTAAGTTGTAATAAATTTCAGACGTGTAGGAATAATTTGTCGAATGCGATAGTTCTAGTTTTATTAGATGGCGAAATTGCTTTTTCATTTTTTTGGTGTCACGGTCGATTACATTTTTCCTATTAAAAATTCATTGATTATTCAATCAGTAAACTTGAAAACAGTCTGACTTGAAGAGCCATATAGACATTGACATAGAATTTATAGTGCAGAAGGAGGCCATTCGGTCCATCGAGTGCACAAGCTCTTGGAAAGAGCACCCTACCCAAGCCCACAAACCCACCCTATCCCCATAACCCAGTAATCCATAACCCAGTAATCCCACCCAACACTACATGCAATTTTGGACACTAAGGGCAATTTAGCATGGCCAATCCACCTAACCTGCACATCTTTGGACTGTGGAAGGAAACCGGAGCACCCGGAGGAAACCCACGCACACACGGGGAGAATGTGCAGACTCCGCACAGACAGTGACCCAAGCCGGGAATCGAACCTGGGACCCTGGATCTGTGAAGCAACTGTGCTAACCACAATGCTCCCAGATATCTTTGCAAGGGGATATTGGCCCAGAACTTGCTGAAAATACAACTGCATGTGAACAGCGCCTGGTGTTACTGATGTGCAAATTGACTGAAAACTTGCCCCCAAAATTCAAATTGTTGGGCGATTTTTCCTGCTCTACCATCAACTTTGCAAAAATAACATCATGAAGTTGATGCATGAGCACATTAGTTATCCATTACGTTCGCTAAGTCTAGTAAATAATTATATAAGCATCCTTTCAACAATTGTCAACGTCTACCAATCACTTCTCTGGTCCATAAATTAGACGGCGAGTTGGTGGATTGTTTAAAGTATTTAATTCTTTCATTTTTTCTCCCTCTGTTCCTTTTTTTTGTTCCAATCAAATTTCTCCCTCTTCCTCGTCTGACTTGACATTGACTCCACCCTCCCTCCTCCTCACACCTTCCCCTGTTCAATTATCAATATTTTAATCTCATTAGTCAACAGGATCCCAGAGTCACCAAGATTCCAGATGCCCTGTTGCCCCCACAATACCATTGTCACCTTTCCCCTAGCACACAAACATGTTGAGCTGATAGATGCAGGGACAAATCTAACAAGTCATGCCATGACATGACTTGCTCCCACAAATTCTGGGCCACTAAATCAGCTGATTCAAAACTATTGAACCATTTTAGATAATGCAACGAGATTATTATTGTATTTTGGTCAGGCAGAACTTGAGTATTGCTCAAGTACTGCTGTGCACAGTTCTGGTCATCACATTATAGGAAGGATGATTGCACTAGAAATGGTGCAGAGGATGTTCACTAGGATATTGCCTGAGCTGAAGCATTTCAGCTATGAAGCGAGGCTGGTTAGGCTGGAGTTTCTCACCTTAGAGCAGAGAAGGCTGTTAGGTTAACAGACCTTGCATTTAATTACAAATTTGATCTCAATTATCCAATAGGAGACATTGATATATAAAGGGGTTACAGGTGGCACTATGTTGGTGGAGATTTGTGTGTGACGTTTGATCAAAGAAATAAAGGTGTTTCGTGGAGAAGCAGAACTCTTGTCCCCTTTAGTCTACAGCAATCCACAAGCTTAGACAAGGACTGAGGGGGGACCTGATTGAGATGTACAAAATTATGAGGATTATAGGGTAAATAGGAAACAACTTTTCCCCTCAGTTAGAGGGGTCAATAATCAGGGAGCATAGATTTAAAGTAAGGAGCAGGAGGTTAAGAGGGAATTTGAGGAGAAACTTTTTCACCCAGAAGCTGGTGGGTATCTGGAACTCAATGTCTGAAAGGGTGGCAAGGGCTAAGACCCTCATAACACTTACAAAACATTTAGATGAGCATTCTGGTGAGTGCGAGATAACAAGTTTCAACTGCATGTCTCTTTTCGGAGCGTATAATACATCCAATTTTCAAACACAATAGCATACAAAGCTACAGACCAAATGCTGGATTATGGGATGAGAATAAATAAGTACTTGATGGCCGACACAGGCACAATGGACTGAAGGGCCTCTTGCTGTTCTTTAAAACTCTGACGACAATGCTGAAAAAAAGAGTACGTCGAAGCTTTTTGACTTGCACTCATCAGGACACCATTCTGATGAGTGTGAGATAACAAGTTTCAACTGCATGTGTCTTTTCTCGGAGCGTATAATACATCCAATTTTCAAACAACAGAAATAAAAGGAAAAATAATCTTATCATCCCAAAGCATTCCATAATCAATGAAATATTTGCAAATGTCGTCACAGCTTGTTGGGAACTACAGTAGCTAATCTGTATACGTGAAGCACCTAATTGATGCTGAGATAAATGATTAGATCATTTGTCTTTGCGATGGATGAGGGGTAATTGTTGGCCATGAAATTGGGTGGGATCAACATTGGACCAACATTAATCAGGGCAGCACGGTGGTGCAGTGGTTAGCACTGCTGCCTCACGGCGCCGAGGACCCGGGTTCGATCCCGGCCCCGGGTCACTCTCCGTGTCTGGGTGAGTCTCACCCTCACAATCAAAGATGTGCAGGATAGCTGAATTGGCCATGCTAAATTGCCCCTTAATTGCAATTTTTGGAAAAAAACATTGGTCTTCATGGCAAGTATCATATTCAATCCATTTGTAAACTTATAAGGCTTTCAAAAATTTGAACTTATAGGGATCCCTCTTTGGAATATAATATGTAGAAAAATTATTATTAATTCATGATATAATAATAATCTTTATTAGTGTCAAAAATAAGTTTATATTAACACTGCAATGAAGTTACTGTGAAAAGCCCCTAGTCGCCACATTAAGACTCCTGTTCGGGTACACTGAGGGAGAATTCAGAATGTCCAATTCACCGAACCAGTACATCTTTCAGGACTTGTGGGAGGAAATCGGAGCACCCGGAGGAAACCCACGCAGACATGGGGAGAATGGGCAGACTCCGCACAAACAGTGACCCAAGCCAGAAATCGAACCCAGGTCCCTGATGCTTTGAAGCTACAGTGCTAACCACTGTGCTACCACTAATGATCCCAGTTGATATTATAACTGGATGGGAAGATCCTAGAATGGAGTCCTAGCTCAAAAGATCCTACCTTTTCCTTTCTTTATTTCCCAAATATGGAGGACCAGATACACAGCACCGCTAATTATTTTAACAACAAAAAAAAAACATTTATTAAACATTGAAAAATTGGATTATAATAGAATACTCCTTACTCCTCTTAGGTTAACAATTACACACAGGTTTTAAGATTGACACAGATGACACAGTACATTTGAATCTACAATGGTCTCATTTGCATAGAAAGTCATTTTTTGAAACACAAGGTTGGCTGTGGTCAAATACACGCTCCACTCTGAACCTAAGTTAGCGTCTGTTGATTTCTCTTCAGAATCCCCGAGATGATTGTCATTTAAGTTTCCAAACTCTATTTCCACAAACATGCTTTATAATCTTCTCTCATAATCATGCATTCCATTAGAGGTTTGCATTCCATTAGAGGTTTGTATTCCAAAGCCCAGTCCACGTTTTCCAAAAGAATTCTTGTGAACAGAGATTCCACTTCACTTTTACCAACCATTTCAGGATTTTACACCAAACCTTCAGGGTTTATTGGTCTTGACTGACTGCCACTATAACACAAACTTTGATATCCAGCCAATACCGTTTTGCAGACTGTAGTAAGAAATTCCAAAATTTAAGATTACTTTAGAAACATTTAGGATTACTTTAGAAACCGTCAGGATTACTTCAGAAACCTTTAGTAGCTTAGCTGCTCACCTGATGATCCCTTCTCAGCTTTTTCTATGCCGCCTGAACATTGTCCTTTTGTATTTCCAGGTTTCTAGGACCAACCGTTCTAAAGTTCCTCTGGAACTTGCTTTCTTGCATTTTTCTGCTTTGAATAGAGCTATGAGAACTGCCTTCTCACTCTCTCCCCTATCTCCAACTGCTGTGAGCAGAGCTGTAGGAGGTGTTACCTCTCCGGCAGTCTATCTGTACTAACTGCTGTTGCTTATAGCTTTCAACTAAAATTGAAGAACAAAGGAAAAGCTCCCTCTGTCACAGTTGGAATGTGACCAAACCCCCCACAAACAAACACCTTTTTCAGCATTAATCTAACAAAACATCCCTTTCAGGCACATAAATATTAAATGAAACCTTGTTTATAAAGTTTACCAATAAAAATACAAATCCCTGAACACTACCTTTTCTTCCCTAACAATGGGTTTATCTTAAACTTCAAGATGAAATCGGTTCATTCCATCATTGTGCCTGCTTATGGTAACAGAGAATGTTTTTAAATTGTCAAAGTTCAGAGGTCCATTCCATTCCCAGTGTGGTTGAAACAGTCAGGTAAAGTCTGTATTCAGGAAAAAGTTAATTTAATGTTAATTGATAACTCTGGAAAAAAACAGAATTATCCCCTTGTCCTCCCTCCTTCATCCTCTCCACCTCTACACCTTTTCTGTCTCCATCCATCCTCCACTATTCTCCCTTTCCTCCCTCCATCCTCCCTCCACTCTCCCTTTCCTATCCCTTCCTTTCCCCTTCTCTTCGCTATCACCTATCTTGCTCGCCTGTGACCTCCATTCCCTCCCTCCTCTCTACAATCCCTCCCCTCTCCCCTTTCCCCCTCCCCAATTGCCTTTCTCCCGCCCTCCCTCTCTCTTCCCCAGCCTCCATCACTCACTCTAGCCACATTCCCTTCTTCACCACTTCCTCCCCTCCCTCTGTGCTCTCTATTTCCCATTCTTCCCCTCTCTTCTCTTCTGCCCTTACCTACTGCCTCATTCAGCTGATCTCTTTCTTCTTCCCTTTCTCACTTCCTCCCTCCCCTCTTCCCTTTCTCTATCCCTCCCCTCTCTCCCACACTCTCTCTACCTACCTTCCCTCCGTCTCCTATCCCTCTCTGCAGTCTCCGTCTTCCCTCCCCTTCCTCACTCCCTCCTAATTTCCTCCATCCCCTCATATGCTCCCATTCTCCTCCCTCGCCTTAATCCTATTCATCTCCCTCCCCTCCATCTCTCTGCCCTCCCCTTTCTCTCCGTCCCTCTTCTCCCTCTGCTCTCTGCCTGCGGTCCTTCCTCTTTTCCCTCTCCTCCCCATCTCCTCCACCTAACCATCCCTTCCCCCCATCTTCTGTATCTCCCTCTCTACTCCTTTCTTCTCTCTTTCTTCCCTGTCTCCTCCATTCCATCTCCTTATCTCCCACTCTCTTTCTGTCCCCCCTTTCCCCTCTTCCCACCCCACCTCCCTTTCTGAACCCCTTCTCATTCATCTCTCACCCCTCTCTCTCACTCCCTCTCTCAACCCTCCCTACCCTCCTTCCCCCTCCTTACTCCCTACAATCCCTCTCTTCCTCCTCCTTCCCTCCATGTCTCCTCCCTCCCCTCACTTTTACCCTCTCACCCCTTCATCTGTTTTCTCTATCCTCCTTCCTCCATCCCCTCTTCACTAACTTCTCTTCCCTCCATACCTCCCATCCCTTCTTGGCCTCCCTTACATTCCTCCCTCCCTCCCCATTTCATCCCTTCTTTGATGCCCTCTCCTCTCTCTCTTCTTTTGGTCGATCCAATTCAGGTGGGAGCTATAAAATAAATGGCAGAACCATCAAGGGCAGAGAGACACAGAGAGATCTGGCGTGCAGGTCCACAGATGCTTAAAAATGGCAGCACAAGTGGAAATGGTGGTAAAGAAAGTATATGGCATGCTGGCCTTCATAGGGCATGGTATTGAGTATAAAATCTTTAAAATTATGTCACAGTTATATAGAACATTTAGAATACTGTGTCCAATTCTGGTCACCGCACTACCAGAAGGACAAGGAGGCTTTGGAGAGAGTACAGAAAAGATTTACCAGGATGTTGCCTGGTATGGAGGGTATTAGCTCTGAGGAGAGATTGAATAAACTGGGATTGTTCTCCATAGAGAGACGGAGGCTGAGGGGTGACGTTTATAGAAGTTTATAAAATTATTAGGGGTATAGATAGGGTGAACAGTTGGTGGCTTTTTCCCCAGAGTGGAATTCTAAATTACAAGGGGCACAAATTCAAGGCAAGGGGAGACAGGTTCAGTGGAGATGTGCGGGGAAAGATTTGGATTGGATTTGATTGGAATTTGTTTATTGTCATGTGTACTGAGGTACAGTGAGAAGTATTTTTCTGCGAGCAGCTCAACAGATCATGAAATACATGTGAAGAAAAGGGAATAAAAGAAAATACATAATAGGGCAACACAAGGTATACAATGTAACTACATAAGCACCGGAATCGGATGAAGCATACAGGGTGTAGTGTTAATGAGGTCAGTCCATAAGAAGGTTGTTTAGGAGTCTGGTAACAGTGGGGAAGAAGCTGTTTTTGAGTCTGTTTGTGCGTGTTCTCAGACTTCTGTATCTCCTGCTCGATGGAAGAAGTTGGAAGAGTGAGTAAGCCGGATGGGAGGGGCCTTTGATTATGGTGCCCGTTTTCCCCAGGCAGCGAGAGGTGTAGATGGAGTCAATGGATGGGACCCAGGTTTGTGGTGGTGGCCTGGAATGCACTGCCAAGTGAGGTGGTTGAGGCAAATATGTTAGTGACCTTTAAGACTTATCTGGATATGCACATGAACAGACAGGATACAAGGATACAGGCGGTTGGTCTAGATAGGACACAGGATTGGCGCAGGCCTGGCGGGCCGAAGGACCTTTCCTGTGCTGTATTGTTCTTTGTTCTCTCTCTCTCCCTCTCCCCCATCCCTTTCACTCCCATCCATCTTCTTCCTTCTCTCGATCCTCCATTCTCTCTTTTCCCTCTCCCCAATTTTCTTCCCTCCCTCTCTCCTTCCCTCCCTTTCTTCCCTTCCACTCTCCCCCTCCATCCCTTCTTCTCAACCCCTCTCCTTCTTCCTCTTTCCCTCTCCCCCTTTCCTCCATTCCCTCCTCTTCTACCACCCACCCTCCCTCTTTCTCTCTCTCCCCCCATTGCTCCCCTCCCTTTCTCCTCCCCTTGTGCCTCTTTCTCTCCCCCCCCCCCTCCCGCTCCTCTCCCGTTTTTCTCTCCCCTCTTTTTCTTTCCCTCCCCCTGTCCCCCCTCTCTATATCCAGCCCCTCTCCCCCTCCTCTCTCCTCCCCCTTTCTCTCTCTCTCTCTCCCTCTCTCATACACACACATACTCTCCGCTCTTTCCCCCTTGCCTGGCCCTGGTTGCGGTGCCGGGGAAGGGGGGGGATAAGTTGGGGTGGGGGGTGGGAATCCGCTCCTCTCTCTCTGTCTCACCTGCGCTGGGCGCGCTCCCGCCGCTTTACCTGGATGGATCTGGCGGCCGGGGGGCGCGCCTCGGGCCGGGAGCGGAGCCCGCGTTACCGGTGCCGGTCCCCGCACTCTGAGCCACCCTCTCGCTGTGTCCACAGGCTGTCCCCGAGCGGCGGCCAGAGCCGGAGCAGCGACGGAGTCATCCTGGACATCTCCTCCCTGAAAATGAACGAGCTGGAGACGGACGTCCCCCCGCTGCCGCCCAGGTACCGGTTCCGGGATCTACTCCTGGGGGATCAATCCTTCCAGAACGACGATAGGTAAGAAACCGAACTGCTTCTTTCCAATTGAATGGGAATGCTGCCCCGGTGATTAAACCCAGTGATTAGGGGAGTCTTCAGTGGAAATGCTACAGGGAGCTGTCCAGGGTGCTGAATGCTGAATCTTGGACAGCACTCAGCTGGATTGATGCAGCATCATCTTTGCATTCGGCGTTTGACTGGAGATTTCCCCGCTCTTCAAACTTTGATTTTAGCTGCAAAACTGCAGAATATTTAAGCCAGAGAAAGATAGAATAAGAGGACAAAATGTATATTTCGTCATTTCTTCAGCGTGCTAGATTTTTGAAGAATTACCTGACGTGTAGAATAAGCAGGAGAAACAAAAACGAATTTGGGGACTCAGGAAGTTGTCTCAGCTTCAATGAGCTGTTAGTTGAGTTAAATTATCCTTCAATTCCACTACACCAATGTTCATAATGCAGATCTCTCTCTCCTACATGATGCCCCCTCCCCCATCCCATCCTCAATTCTGGTCTGGCGGATTGCAATAGTTATTTTGATTTCCCTTTTGTTATTCGGTTTGCAAATAAGTTGTTGCATTATTGACTGATGCCGGTTTGAAACATTGTTGGAAATTATTGAGTGTGATAGATTAATTGTTAATTGTAGCTGTGCCCCTAGTTGCAATTACAGCACTACCACATTTTCACAGCCAAATACTTGTGGGCAGAAATCAAGAACTGCTACATTCCCGTTTTTAAAAAAAATGGTTTGATGTGTTCACCAAGACGAGAAACTTTACAGCAATGCAAAACAAATGGCCAAAATAATCCAAAACGGGAGAGCATAATCTTGAAATTAGAACTATTTAGGACTGATTTCAGGAGGCACTTACGCAAATGATGGGCATTGGAAATCTGGACTATCCACCACACCCTACTGAAAGATTTTGGATGGCGGCTCAGTTGGAATTTCCGAGACTGAGATTGACATATCTGGGTTGGCGATGGTGCCAAGGGATATGGAATCAAAGTGGTAAACTGAGTTCAGTCATTGTCTAGGAAGCTCAAGGAGCTGAATGACCTACTTTTGTTTTCTATAATTGGTAAATTACTGAAACTGTTTGAAATGCTCTGTAACCTTTTTGTTTCAGTGTGTATAATTTCTGTATAAAATCTTCTGCAATTGTTGTGACTTTTGAAACTGAGAGATAGATTGAGCTTGATGACCAGCACATTTTGTGATCTGCAGATTAGTTTGCACATCTTGACACATCTCAGCAAAGACTTTTCAAATCATAACCATTCCAACACAGGAGCACTTAACAATTCTAAATGTCAAGAAACATCACAGCAAAAGTCCTTAAATCAAACAAAAATTACATCCTTTGAAGTATTTGCATATAAAGATGTAGAACTCATCTATTAGTTTGCAAATGGTTACTTGCAGTTTAAACTTGACTATGACTTTCAATATAAGAGTAAGGTAAGTCAATAATTGAATGACATGTACGTTTGTTTTTCAATGCATGTTTTTAATAATGCTTCGAGTTCACTTACTGAATTTGTTTTGGAAATAATTTCACTGAATATTCTAAAACTTTCACAATATCGAGGCAGTGATGGAGCTAATGACTTATGATGTGCAATGTTTGCATGACTTCATTATCTAGGCTTCACTGCAGGCTTTGCAAATGGTACAAAACAGTAACAATGTTCAGTTTCAATTTCAACAAAGCATCTAGTCTAACCTTCCACTTTATCCACATTAAGAAATCCCACTCATGTCAAAGTTCAAAATTGACTCTGTTCTGGGAGTAACGTGCCAGTGTCAATGGTTGGGGACTGGTAGTTCCACAAACTGAAGTTAGTGAAGAAGAGAAAGCCTAATGAATTTGATAGAGATGAAGAATATTGCACCCTTGTGTAAAATATGAGGAAGTAACGGTGGATTCATTATGAGGAATTTTATTATCTTTTATTGCAGAGTATAATTACAAATCCTTTCACCAAATATTTGTAATTAAAATTGTTTGTCTCTTTTCAATTGAACCCATAATTCAGTATTGCAAAATAAACCAGGTAAATATTAATCCAAGTCTGTGGTATGCCAGATTTTAATCTTTATATTCAAAGAATGAAGCTGGGTTGGGGGAAGGTGAATAAGCAAATCCAAAGTCGAATTTACTTTCACAAAATTCGCAAACTGAGGTAAATAAATTCAACTTCCCTATAGTTAAACCTTGAATGGTTTATTGTATTAGCCTGCTGTGACAAACGCGTCTAGTTAAATTCTGCTGAACTTTATTATCTAATAATAGAGCTTAATTTGATGCATTATTTGAAGATGTTGGTAGATTTATTTTGCAGTGATATTAAAATACATTAGGGTCACATGCAGCCCGGTGACTTGGTGGATTAATTTACTTGTACACTGCATCATAACTTGGTTGGATAATTTTGCACCTGCATTCACCCTCATGATTTTTTGATCTCTAGTTGCAAAGAGTCCATCGCAAAGGAACAATTTCCTGGCTTTTGTTTATCAGTTCAAATGTTTTAATTGCATTACATAGGAGTAAGCCAACTGCCATCTCTCTTGATTCCAGCACAGTATGAGGGGGTAAGGATAATATAACAGCATAATAATTCTTTAAGAAAGCATTTATTTCCACGCTGTGCATTTGCAAATAGTTACAAAATGCACAATGTTTATTTACGATAATTAATTAGATTGCATTTATATGACTTAACAAGGATTGAGGTGGTTGTTATGATTCAGTGGAATGATGCTGTCAGCAATTGATGTGATTCACAATTGTTATCCTTGTGAGCTTGTACTTGGAATTCTACAATGTCTCTTCCGACCTTGACTGTTGCCATGCATTTGGACTGCTGTGAATAAAACATTCTGAGTGGCTTCTGAATTAAGTTAATTTGGCTTCTCCTGGAAAACACATTTTTCGTCTTTATACCTTCGGAAATTCTTGTGAAAGATGAGGGCAAAGTCAAATTGGTAATGTTAAACAGCAATAGTCCACTTTGATATCAATTGTTATGGGGTGTAGTTGCAGTGCCATGCACCCTCTAGTC
This sequence comes from Scyliorhinus canicula, assembly GCF_902713615.1. Taxonomy (NCBI): domain Eukaryota; kingdom Metazoa; phylum Chordata; class Chondrichthyes; order Carcharhiniformes; family Scyliorhinidae; genus Scyliorhinus; species Scyliorhinus canicula. The sequence continues at coordinate 61,280,017 of NC_052166.1, forward strand.
TATCTTATGTAAATAGATGTGAACTTTAATTCACGCCATTTATAACATCTTCAAATTATTCTGAATTTCAAACCTGAACTGAGACAACTGCTCGCCAACAATAAATGATGTAGACATTACACAGGACAGTGACCGATTTGGGGTTTTGTAACTGACTAAACTCCGGAAAATGCAGAGCCTAATTTGTTACCTGAAATCTTTTTGTCAGGCATCTGTTATGCCATGTGTGCATATCATATAGGAATTGTGTCTTTTCTGGATGTTTTGTGATTGTAAACATGTATGGATTGTTCCATTAGTAATTAACCTGTATAAATAATCTGTTAGATTTAAGCCAACATACCTGGACACATTCCAGTAGACTAATTGGAGACAAAGTTGGATAGTTCTACTTGGCCTCAATGAAGATTTTCTTATTCTCATTCTTCTTGGCTCATTAGTTATACTACAACTTTCTGATTCATCAAGATTAGGGATTTTTGGCACTGTGAGACGGAACATCATCTTCAGTTTAGGTATTTCCATCTTAACATCAAACATCACTCAACAGGCAATGTACAAATTAGATACAATTGCTGCCACTGTTTGTTGGTGGTGGAGGGTTTGAACGTTTGTGGAATCATGAATGGGCAAGTCCACTTCTGACCTTACGTTGGTGGAGGGGAGGACGGTAGGTCATTGATTAAAGCAGCTGAAGGCTTAGGATGTTAACGTGACGAATCCCTGCAACAATGCCCTGCAGCTGAAATGATTGGTTTCCAATTACTACCTTCCTTTTTAGCCAGTGGAGAATTTCCCCTGATTTCCATTAACTGCACAGCTTACTTGGTGTCACACTCAATCAAACTCTCCCTTAATGTCGAGGGCAGTCACTCACTCTCACCTGACTTCTGGAATGCAGGCCGCTGAGCTAGCTGCTTTATATGTGAAAATTTCAAGAACTCAGCACATTACAATGGTCCTTTTGTTGTTTCCTCTCAAAACCCTACTGCTAAGGGCCTTCAGTAAGCAGTCATTCAAGGTCTGAGACAATGCCTGATTCATTACATTACTGTTCCCTTAAACAAACACTTATCTCGCAGACTGATTTCTAATCTATATGCAAAGCTAATATTTAATATGCAGCTGCATGTCACGCAATTTTGTAAACGTCCGAGCCAAATCTTGAATTCTTATATTCCATGTTCCGATAAATTTAACTGTGAAATATTCAGAAATAATGGGTGCGATTCAACCACCGCTTTGCGCCAATCCGCGCACACCGGGTGAATTGTGGGAGAGGCCATAATAGAGATTTGCGCCGGGTGAAAACTATTTCACAATTCACCCGGCTCATTCCCGATGACGAGTTCCAGATCTCACCCAAAAATGGCGAGGAGGTTATTAAGCCTGATTTGCATTCAGTTCAATCTGAATAGGGGCTGGTTTAGCTCACCAGGCTAAATCGCTGGCTTTTAAAGCAGACCAAGCAGGCCAGCAGCACGGTTCGATTCCCGTACCAGACTCCCTGGACAGGCGCCAGAATGTGGCGACTAGGGGCTTTTCACAGTAACTTCATTGAAGCCTACTCGTGACAATAAGCGATTTTCATTTCATTTCAATCTCGTTAATGAGGGGTCCAGGTTGGGAGTTGCCGCTGGAGGGGTCCAGGTCGGGGCTGCCACTGGACTTGGGATGGGGGGAACAGGGGGAGATGGTGGCTTTGCATCTGTGAGGCCTTCAAGCCATCTTCAAATATTGTGGAGACTATAACTGGGGCAACAACTGCTTCAGCCTGTCTGTACCACCGAACTCTCCAGGACAGATCCTTGCTGCAGTTTCTCTCCTGAAAGTCAATTTCGCCCCCCTTTGACTCAGAGCAGCCTCCAGTTTCACAGCTGAAACCTTTCTTAAAGGAGAGATTAGCCTTGTTAGTTGTGAGAGCACTTTATGCTGCTAAACTCTCAAGTACCTCCTCGAATTAATAGGTGCCGTGTCTGAGGGAATAATGATTGGACTGGATGTCCTACAATCTTTGATGCCTGAACATTGGGCCTGCACTCTAGCTGCATCAGCAGCATTGAGGCAGCTGCCAACAATCATGCACTTGAGAGCAGGGCTTCAGAACTGGGGATCCCCTCGTGGCCAAAGTGTGTCTGGATGAATGAAGCACTGCCAGGCACGGCCTACTTAATGTTCTTGGCAGTGGCATCTAGGTGCCCCTGATGTGGCTGGGGATGAGTGTGCAGAGCAAGGTTTGCCGGCACAACTGGCTCGCTGGGTGGCACTCTTGAGAGAAGGCAGTGCAGAAGGCTTGGGAGATATGAAGGCCCCGGGATGGAAGCCCTAATTGATTGTCAGTCTCTCTCTTTCTCCAACTCGTTCCAGATACAAACATGTTTTCTGATGTGGATCCCACTGCAGCTGCCATCGCTGTGCTTGTCACAGCCGAGGTGGGCAGCCGGCAGCAAGGCAATCGCAGACTGGAGGCGGCACCACATGGGCAGGAGGATGTCTCACAACCTGAAGACTCGGCCGTCTATCAAGCTGAGCAGGGGGTCAGAAGGGGAGTCCAGCGACTTGCCAAGGTATACAGGCATCGTTGGTCATTCAATGGGCAGCATATGCTGCAGAAGACTAAATCTCAACAAAGAGACAGTGTGGCACCTGTGCCATGTCCTCGTGGGCACGACACCCCATGCAGGAGGAGTACGCCTGCTCCCGGAGGCCATGAAGATCACTACCGCCATAGATTTCTATGCCCTGGGTCATTCCATGGCTTAAGCAGGGACGAGTGTGGCAAAGTGCAATCATCAGCCCACAGGTGCATCTGGGAGGTTACGGATGGTCTATATGCCCCAGCATCCAACCATATCACCTTCGACCTGGACTAGCTCTACTAAGGTGCCCTGACTACAGAATGTGCCACCATAGATGGGATGTCCCAGGTCCAGTGAGCCCTTTAATGTGCAGGTTAGGTGGATTGGCCATGATAAATTGTCCTTAGTGTCCAAGAAGGTCAGGTGGAGTTACTGGGATAGGGTGGAGATACGGTGCTCTTTCCAAGGGCAGGTGCAGATTTGATGGGCCGAATGGCCTCCTTCTGCACTGTAAATTCTATGATAGTTCTATGATTAGGGAATGCCCTATATTAATAGAAGGGATTCCACTTGCTGAATGTTCAGATCCTGTGCAATGCTCATCTGACTGCATGCATGACAGCTGAACTCTGTGGCACCCGGTGATCCCCGGTGTCATCGAGGACCACCCCAAGATGACGGGTTGGCTCGTGGGGGACAAGGGATACCCGTTGAGGACATGGCTGATGGCGCCAATGTGGAGGCCTGAGACCGAGGCGGAGAGCCGATTGTAAGGAGTCACAAGTGCCACCCGTGCTGTCTTAATAATGATGATAATCTTTATTGTCACAAGTAGGCTTACATTAACACTGCAATGAAGTTACTGTGAAAAGCCCCTAGTCGCCACATTCCGGTGCCTGTTCGGGTACACAGAGGGAGAATTCAGAATGTCCAATTCACCTAACAGCACGTCTTTCGGGACTTGTGGGAGGAAACCAGAGCACCCGGAGGAAACCCACACAGGGGAGAATGTGCAGACTCTGCACAGACAGTGACCCAAGCTGGGAATCGAACCTGGGAGCCTGGCGTTGTGCAGCAATGTGCTAACTGTGCAATCGTGCCGTCATTTGAGCGGTGCAGCAGGGTACTCAAAATGTAGTTCCGGAATGACGGACGTCCGGTGACGGGGATGTGCTGAGTATCCGCACATTAAGTGGCTCATCTCCATAAGACAATAAAATAGGCACTTTTGGCCGAATTTAGCCCGCAAAATCAGACTTAAACATCCCCTCACCCTCATCGATAACATGGACGACAGAGATGCCAGGAAGCAGGAGCTTGAGAGGCCGCAGTGACATCAGGAATTGTGGCAAAGGATAGGAGCAGCGAGCGGATCAGCGGACCTACGAAGTGAGGGGTCCCGTGCCACCCCTGAGAGGGGAGACCGGCGACCCGGAAAGCAAGCCTCCTCTCCCCCCCAACACCGGCCAGGCGATGGATGGAAGACGTTTCTAAGCAGGAACTAAAAGCATTTTAGGACGACATCAAGGCCGAGAGCAGTCAAGGTGGCGGTGACTCCAGCCGCCATGCAGACGGCGCTCAACGGCATGGGAAAGTGGCTGGAAGCCCAGGGGAACAGGGTACAGGAGCTGGAAAAGGCACTGGTGGACCAGACTGTCCGAATCGTTGCCCCGGAGGCCGAGATCAAGAGGTTGGTGACCACCCAGGAGAGCCTGACAGGGAAGGTCCAGGGCCAGGAGAATCAGTCAAGGCGGGAGAACATCCGAATAGTGAGCCGGCCAGAGGGGATTGAGGGCAGGAACCCGACTATGTGGTCCAAATGCTGGTCATCCTAGTGAGGAGGCACAGCTTCTCCAAACTGCCGGAGATCGACAGGGCTCACAGGTGGCTCCGACCAAAGCACAGGGCCGGGAGGAGCCGAGGGCAATAACAGCCAAGCTGCAGAAATATCAGGACCGAGAAAGGATCCTTCGCTGGGCTCGACAGACTAAGGCTTGCAAGTGAGAGGGACATTATCGAGATATTGGGGCAAACCTGGCAAAGCACAGGGCCGAATCTTAGCGGGTAGGACTGGAAAATCCCACTCTTGGTGTTGTGTGTGATTTAAGCACATGGACTACATTGGAATAGTCCATGGTTATAAAAAGTGTTTGTTTATTTCACTGGTATCAATGTGGAATGAACCGTCAAGGGAAAGCGTCCATCCATGAAAACAAACTGCTGACGGAGAATATTCACTTCCAATGCTTCAACTCTCGGTCCTATTTCAGGCCTCGGCTCCAAAACACCAGGCTCGTTCAGACTTTTTCTGCTGCCCAGCTCTTGTTCTCTCACTCCCTCTCCCATGAGATTTCTCAGACTCAACGTAACTCTGCATTGACTAATTATTGGTGAAGAAAAGATTATCCAAATGCCATTAAATGGGGATTTTCACAGTAACTTCATTGCAGTGTTAATGTATGTCTACGTGTGACACCATTAAAGATTATTATTATTATTGTCTAAATGGATGGTTGGACAATCAGTAATTATTCTCGAAAAATGTAAGACAATATTTGTTCCTGAGAATAATGAGTATTGTATAATGTATCACCATAGTGTTGGGATTAGACTTGCAGGCAGAAAATGAACCTAATTATAAGAACAAATACAATATTAAGTACATTACAAAAGCAAATTCTTTTCACCAGGGTTCAATCCATCCATTTAACTACTTTTCCACTCTCTCCTTCACCAAGCCAAATATCCTCCCTCTCTTTCCCCAGCCCTGAACCTGTCACTCTCTCCCTCTAGTTTCTTTCCTAGCATGGCCTCTTTAAGCTTATCTCAAAACGTCTCCCACTATCTTGATTCCAAACTCACTAAACTACTGGTGGCTCTTTCCGGACCACCATTGTAGCTGGCTTTCAGTGGGCCCATTGCCTGTGAAACTGAGCCCCTTCCTTTCAACGCTGCCGTCATCATATCTTTGGCATTGAAACAACGCGCCCCCCCCCCCCCCCTCTTCCCCGCCACCATCTTTGATATCCATTTCTGTCACTGGTGACTGTTTCTTCACTTGACTGCTTCACTGCTGTTCGTCCGCTCCGTTCCTTCGCTCTGCCAACTTAAAGCAATTTCTTTTGTGGTGCGTAAGCGTTGCTTCATCATCTATGACTGACTCCGGTGTTTAATTAAAGTGGGGAAAGACTGTAAGATTGAACCAGAAACATAGCAGGCACACAGAAGGCCTAGCTATTCCATCGTGATGGATTTTCTGCTGAAGTAGACAAAGAGATTTGCTTTCAGGAGCACTTTTGACTTCGCCAATGTTTGCCAAAGTGCCTCGCAGTCAATTAAGTGCTTTTTAACGTGTAGTCAGTGTTGCAGTGTAGGAGGTGCGGTAATCAATTTGCTCCGAGCAGATAATATATTAATATTAATGTTAAACGAATAAATGGTGCTGGTGGTGGATGGAAGAATTGGGAAAATTATTGACTTTGTTTTTTTTCAGGACTAATGTTCTGTTACTTACAGATTATACGTACATTCACTGATGGAGCTTCCAGTCTGCAATTAGCTGTATGTATGGAGGTTTCTCTTTTATCCCTTTTTGGTTTTATACCTTTTTGATTCCACTTTGTTATTTGATTGGAATTAGTAAAAAAGATTGTTCATCCTGTGTCCAACACCTTACTGCGACCTAATTTTTCACATGTATTGGTTCTCTCTCATGTTCTCATTATTCCTGCAGCTAAAAACTTAATGTACCAATTATGCAGATAGGTACAAGGCGGACTGGGATTACTTTGACAGTCTTCATCCCCAGGCATTTTGTGCTTGAATAAGGCAAAGATAAAAAATGCATAACTCATATTTTTTTTTGTGTGCGAGAGAACTTTAGGGCGGTTTTCCTTTAAGTGTAGCTGCATCTGGCAGTTATTAATGTGTAAATTCAAATGAAATGCCACGATTTGCAAATCTCCTGGTAAATTTATGTCATTCTGCGAGTTGCTTTGCGGAAAAGCGGTTCCTTATTTATTGTGAAGAAACTGCTGAACTTGCACATCAATTGCACAGTAAAGCCACCAGCGTTCAATCTGCTAATGAAAGTCTTCCCTTTTAAGAATGTGATCGTTATTTAACATGGTGCCAGTCAAACCTTCCAAAAAATCAAATAATTAGACGGTAGAGTCTAATTTCATCCCGTGGTTTATTGTTTTTCAAAGGTTTTAACAAGATCACATTTTTACAGTGTTATGGGCCAGGGTTTAGAGAACCCCAAAGTGTATCGTGGAGTTCACCTGACCCTCAAGCTTTAATAGATTGTGGGTATGGGGAGCACACGGGCTTACCTTATAGGAATGATGCACCAGAGATCCACAGTACTTTTAAATCAAAAAAATGCTTATTTATGAAACCAGTTAACAATTTATAAACCCACAGTAAACATCTTAACAACTATCAACACCAATCCTCCCCACAGATACAATATTCTATAGTAAACCTTAATCTTACCTTATTAACATCCATAAGACAAAATACCCTTTTAAACACGGAGATCAGGTTTAAATTCTCTACTGAGAACAGTTATCACTTTGAAATCACCCAAATGAACACACTTAAGCTTGTAGAGAGATCCATGCACATCCGCTGGCTTTCACTGCAGCTCTTCTCTCTGAAAACTAAACTAAAACCCACCCTGTAGCAAACAGCCTAAAAAGAGAGTAAAGCATTTAGGCAGCCTTGCTCCACCCACACTATGAAATCACTGATAAACACCAATTTCTTAAAGGTACATCCACTATAGATATTTTTATAAACACCCATTTCTTAAACACCCATATCTTAAAGTACTCTCCCATGACAACAGGTTTTTTTTTCACTGGCTTAATGCAATTTTCTTTCTTTCTTAATGACTTTCTGCATCTGATTTGACTTTAGTTCATCCTCTCTAACTTGCCCTCATTTTAAGCCCTTCCTCTGTTTATTTTTTTAATCCTTAAATCTCTTTGGAAAGGAGATTAAGCTGTTGTCATACCACTGACCCATGTTCCAGATGTCTCATTGCTCTCAACTCGCCACATCAGTCTGCACTCAGAGCAAGTTACGATGTGCAAAAAAAATCTTTGAACGTAGAGTTCAGGAAGAAAAGCTCTAACAGGGCAGGCACATGATGTTCTGCTCCAAGGTCTGCCCCGTTGTATGCACGGTGTGGGATAGCGATGCGAAAATAATCTCTGTGGACACTTCCTCCTCATTCCTATTACCTTTTGCCAGTGTTCCCCTGTGGAGAGCTGGAGACGAATTGGATGAGAAATTTAATCCATTATTCCGTGCATTTTCCAAATCGGAATCTAATGGCCAATCGGTGGCATTACAGGTATATGTGCATGCACTTGCTAAAACTTAGCGGGTGGGGAGGGGGGGGGGGGGGGAGGGGCGGTAAAGGGTCATTTAAAGTTTCAACATTTGCTTCCATAATTTAGTAACAAACGGCCCTGTGGATCTCGGGCATCGGTGGGCACCATGGATGGCATGTGGCCCATCAGGGCTCATGGGACATTTTCTATTTTATGTTCATTTGCTCTAGATTTCCATTATTATTATCGCTCCACTTGCTACCTAAACCCCAAAACGGCAGATCTGTCTGTCTGTGATACTGTGGCTCGTGATGCAGAGGTGGGTGGTGTTGTCTATCACGGCTGTCCCTGAGTTTATCACCTCCCTGGATTAAGGCAGCGATGCATTCTTGTTGATCTGTCCTGCCTCACTGACCATTGCACTCTGGAGCATAAACGATAAACATAATTATTTATTTTGTTTTTACTATCTAAAATTGATGATGGTTCTATTCATCTTTGAAGGCTTAAGCATTTTCTATAACTCAGTATGAAATATTTGGCATGTATTAAGTGTATTTGACCTTATTCGTGGGTCATGGTTGCTGCACACACCCCGTTCTTGCGCCCATTGAGATGAAGGAGGGCCATTCATGCAGCCCACTCACTAGCCTAGGCTACCCAGCACTGATCTAGATCATATCGCGGTGCAGGAAGACCAGATTCATGTCAATTGTCTGTTGTTGTGCTGGGTCGTTGTGTACTGACCACACCTTTTTAAAATACTGTGCGGTGCAAAAGATGTGCAGAAGAGTACTCATAACATAACTGGGTGAATTGGGGAGGCGATGGCATAGTGGTATTGTCACTGGACTAGTAAACCAGAGACCCAGAGTACTGCTCTGGGGACCCGGGTTCAAATCACACCACAGATGGTGAAATTTGAATTCAATAAAAATCTGGAATTGTCGAATGATGACCATGAAGCCATTGTTGATGGTCGGGAAAAACCCATCTGGTTCACTAATGTCCTTTTAGGGAAGGAAATCTGCCGCCCTTACCTAGTCTGGCCTACATGGGACTTCAGCACAACAGCAATGTGCTTGACTCTTAACTTCCCCCTCAAGAGCAATTAGGGAAGGGCAATAAATGCTGGCACAGCCTGCGATGCACACGTACTATGAATGACGTCCTGGCCTTTGCTTCCCTGGTAGCCCGGAGTTGGATACTATTAGCTTGGAGGGACTCAAAGCCCCCGAAGTCGGAGACCTGGTTATCGGACGTGGCTAGCTTTCTCTGTTTGGAGGAAATCAAGTTCGCCTTGAGAGGGTCAATGTTAGGGTTCACCCGGAGATGGCAACCGTTCATCGACTTCTTTGCATTAATTGTCAGCTGGGGTATTGGGTGGGGTTAGTTTAGCTTAGAGTGTAAGGGAGGGAGACGGCTTTTGCACTATGTTTATAGATTGATGTATATTATTTATTTTGTTGTTGCTGTGAAACCAAAAACTACCTCAATAAAATGTTTCTTAAAAGAAAGTTAAGAGCTATTCACCTACCTGCAGGGGACTGGCAGGGCTGTGAAGTTGTTCTTGCAGCTTTCGCTGCGGGGCCCCCGCTCTTCCGGTTCCGAGTCTGCACATGCGCACGGCGGCAGCCTCTAACGGCCGTGCCGAACGCAACGGCGGACTCAGCTGGCGGACCTGGACCAACAAACAAGGTCCCAACTATCTGCCCCGCGCCGCTCCATATAGCCCACCTGATCGCCGCCCCAGCCGCCCATAAGGTTCCCCCCCCCAAACCCGGTACTTGATCCCACACACCCCCCCCTCCTGCCCAGGGTGGCCATGGACTGAGTCCCGGCCGTCCAGACTGGAGCATCTCTGGGATGCGCCACGTAAATTGTGTGTGAGCGATTCTCCAGTTCCCGGAGAATCGCCGGGCACGAATCGGGCCTAAAAGTGGATTCTCCGTCCCCGCGCCAAATGCGATTTTGGCACGGGGCTGCGGAGAATTCAGCCCAGGATTTGGGGCAGCAGGGTAGCATGGTGGTTAGCATAAATGCTTCACAGCTCCAGGGTCCCAGGTTCAATTCCCGGCTGGGTCACTGTCTGTGTGGAGTCTGCACGTCCTCCCCCTGTGTGCGTGGGTTTCCTCCGGGTGCTCCGGTTTCCTCCCACAGTCCAAAGATGTGCGGGTTAGGTGGATTGGCCATGATAAATTGCCCGTAGTGTCCTAATAAAAGTAGGGTTAAGGGGGAGGTTGTTGGGTTACGGGTATAGGGTGGATACGTGGGTTTGAGTAGGGTGATCATGGCTCGGCACAACATTGAGGGCCGAAGGGCCTGTTCTGTGCTGTACTGTTCTATGTTCTATGATTGTACTGATTATGATTAAGCAACTCCATTTTAACCTTCCTCGGAAGGTTGTGAGGCGTGTAGATGCTGCTAAACTGTGATCCAGGGAGAGTTTGTTTCATTATTCGAAGGATAGGTTCACCTTGGAATGTGTGAGCAGATTGACGTTCAGTAATTAAGAGAACGTGAGAATGCTATTGTCTAATTACAGAGGTCTGTGCCAGACACACTGGGATTGAATTTGAGCTAAAGCCAGTAAAGTAACACACATGTTGGAAATTTTAAACCAATACAGAGGTTGCTGGAAATTCTCAGCATCCCAGGCAACAGATGAAGGGTTATTGCATAAAATAAAAGCTCGTGGTGTAACATGTTGGCATGGATTGAAGATTGGCTAGCTAACAGGTGACAAAGTTGGAATAATTGGGTCTTTTAGTGGTTGTCGGATGTAACGAATGATGTGCCACAGGGATCAGTGCCAGGGCCTCAATATTTTACAATTTATATAAATAACTTGCAGGCAGGGGACTGTGGGTGCCAAATTTGCTGATGACACAAAAATAGGTAGGAAGGTATATTGTGCAGAGGACGTAAGGAAGCTACAAAAGGACATAGAACATAGAACATAGAACAGTACAGCACAGAACAGGCCCTTCGGCCCTCGATGTTGTGCCGAACAATGATCACCCTACTTAAACCCACGTAACCCGTATACCCATAACCCAACAATCCCCCCATTAACCTTACACTACGGGCAATTTAGCATGGCCAATCCACCTAACCCGCACATCTTTGGACTGTGGGAGGAAACCGGAGCACCCGGAGGAAACCCACGCACACACGGGGAGGACGTGCAGACTCCACACAGACAGTGACCCAGCCGGGAATCGAACCTGGGACCCTGGAGCTGTGAAGCATTGATGCTAACCACCATGCTACCGTGAGGCCCCAAACATAGATAGGTTCAGTAAGTGGGTAAAAATCTGGCAAATACAGTATAATGTGGGCAAATGTGAAATTGTTCCATTTTGGCCAGTCGATGAAAAAAGAAGCCTATAGAATCATAGAATTTACAGTGCAGAAGGAGGCCATTTGGCCCATCGAGTCTGCACCGGCCCTTGGAAAGAGCACCCTTCTTATTACCTAAATGCTGAGAGATTTCGGAGCTCCAAATGCAGAGGGATCTGTGTGTCCCAGTGCATGAATCACAAAAGGTATACAGGTACAGCAAGTCATTAGGAAAGCTAATGGAATGTTATTGTTCATTGTGAGCGGGATTGATAACAAAAGTAGGGAGGTTGTGCTTCAATTCTGCATTGATGAGACCACATCTGGGGTGGGATTCTCTGACTCCCCTGCTGGGTTGGAGAATCCCCGGGGGGCAGCGTGAATCCCGCCCTAGGGGCTGCGACGCTGGCTGCTGTATTCTCTAGCGCCAGTGTTCGGGCGGGGGTGGGGATCACGCCACGCTGGTCGGGGGCCGTTGGCAGCAGCCCACCCCAGCAATTCTCCGGGCCCCGATGGGCCGAGCAGCCATCCGTTTTTGACCAGTCCCGCCTCTCTGTGTTACGCATGGTCCCACACGGCAGGACCTGGCAGGTAAGTCGGCTGGTGTGGTCCTCGGGAGGGGGTGGGGGGGGGGGGGGGGGGCGCAGGGGGATCCAACCCCGAGGGGGACCCCCACGGTGGCCTGGCCCACGATTGGGGCCCACCGATCTGCGAGCGGGCCTGTGCCATGGGGGCACTTCTTCCTTCTGCGCCAGCCCTTGTAGGGCCATGGCCGGCACGGAGAAGACACAACCCTGCGCAGGCGCCAGAATACGCCGGCCGGTCTGCGCATGCGCTGAAACACACTGGTGCGCAGTCCCTTCGGCGCTGGCTGGCCCGGCGCCAACCCCTCCGCTGCTGGCGTAGCCCCCAGAAGTGCAGAGAATTCCACTACTTCCAATCGGCCCGACGCTGGAGTGGTTTGCGCCGTTTTTTACGCCGGCGTCTGGCCATCGCGCCGATTCGGGAGGATACCGCCTCTGGAGTATTGCCTAGAGTACTGGCCCCATTATTTAAAGAAAGATGTAACTGCGGTGGAAGCAGTTCAGAGAAGGTTTACTGGACTAATATTAGGAATGTGTAGGTTGTCTTATGGGGAAAGGTTGGACAGGCTCAGCTTTATCCACTGCAGTTTGGAAGAGTGAAAGCAGACTTGATCAAAACTTTTAATATCCTGAGGGATATTGTCATGATGCCCTGGGCTAGTGTATGGTCAATTCCAGCTTCAGATGACCGGAAGTCACAACACAAGTAAAATTAGATTTATTTTAAATACCTGAGGTTCTTGGTTAGAATTACAGTCGCCAGGTTTGTAACTTTAACACAAGTAACCTTTTTTTTATTACGAACAGTGATATAAATAAACTGGGAATATAATAGCCCTTTCCCAGCACCACGTCCTCCCCTTTCTAACTAACCCCACTCTCTACACACACATACAGACAAATCACACAGAGGGGAAAGGGTGATTGAAAGGAAGGTAAAGAAAATATTCATAAAAATAAAATGATAAAGGATCTTTTAGGCACTGAGATGACTTCTAGTTCGTACATTCCTGAGATTCAACTTTGTTTCTTCCTTCTAGGTTTGACATGGTTTTCTCTGCTCAGATTGTTATTTTCTCTGCAAATTCAGGATCATTTCAAGTTTGCAGCAAAGATGTGCCAGACACTCACTAATTTCAGAACAATACTGCAGTTTTCTACATCAGCAGCGAGCGAGAGTGATTTTCCCTTTCACTTCCAAGGTCTAAACACTTCTGCCTATTCTCTCAGAAAATATCACACAGGAACCGATCATTGACCGTTGTCAGGCAGAATACTGTCCCTGGCCAATCCACTGGTTGCCAGTTAGCCACTCGAACTGACTCACTCCAAAACCGATATACACAAGATGCAGATGAGTCTGGTTTCTCCTCTTCAAAATACAAAACCTAGGAACACACTGCCCTGGCAAGCACTCTTCTGCTTAAAGGCACAGCCTGATTTATAGTTCCATGGACCAGAAATAATAAAAGGAGATAAATGATAACAAAGGAAATAAACATGTAGGACCTTTTGCAGTATTGGCAGGGTGGGTGTGGAGAGGAAGTTTCCTCTTGTCAGATAATCTAGAACTAGGGAGTCACTGTTTTAAAAATAAGGGTCATGCTTATTTAAGACTTAGATGAGGAGAAATCTGGGACGGGATTCTCCCGTACCTGGCGGGGCAGGGGTCCCGGCGGGATAGAGTGGTGGGAACCACTCCAGCGTCGGGCCGCCCCAAAGGTGCGGAATCCTCCGCACCTTCAGGGGCTAGGCCGGCGCCGGAGTGGTTTGTGCCCCGCCAGCCGGCGTGGAAGGCCTTTGGCGCTGTGCCAGCCGGGGCCGAAGGGACTCCGCCGGCCGACGTCATCCCTGCGCATGTGCAGGGGGGTTCACCTTCGCGCCGGCTATCGCGGAGGCCTACACGGCCGGTGCATAGGAAAAGAGTGCCCCCACGGCACAGGCCCGCCCGCAGGTGGGCCCCGCTCGCGGGCCAGGCCACCGTGGGGACATCCCCCCGGGCCAGATCCCCCCCCCCCCCCCAGGACCCTGGGGACCGCCCGCGCCGCCAGGTCCCGCCGGTAAGGGACCTAGTCCAATTTACGGCGGCGGGACCTGCATAGAACGAGCGGGACTTCAGCCCATCGTGGGCCGGAGATTCGCAGTGGGGGCTGCTGCGAGCGGCTGCCGACTGGCTCAGCGCGATTTCCGCTCCCGCCAAATCTCCGGCGCTGGAGAATTCGGCAGCCGGCGGGAGCGGGATTCACGCCCGCCCCCCGGCGATTCTCCGACCCGGTGGGGGGGTCGGAGAATCCCACCCCTTTTCTCTGAGAACTGTCTTCCTCAAAAAGCAGTGGAAGCAGAGTCTTTGAATATTTTTAAGGCAGAGCCAGAGAGAATCTTGATCAACTGGAAATTGGGGGTAATCAGGAATGTGGGGTTGAGGTTAAAATCAGATCAGCCATGATCGTTTTGAATGGCGGAGCAGGCTCGAGGGGCCGAGTGGCCTTCCTGCTGTTCCTATATATATATATATACATATGTTTGTTGGGGTTAAGAGATATGGTGTTCAGGCCGGAAAGTGGAGCTGAGTCCACAAAAGATCAGCCATGATCTCATTGAATGGCGGAGCAGGCTCGAGGGGCCATTTGGCCTACTCCTGCTCCTAGTTCTTATGTTCTTATATTGGGAACATCTGGGGCGGGATTCTCTGTGCCCGAGGCTGAAATTGGGAAAGGACATTGGCCGGAGAATGTCTCCCGTTAGCCGAAATTGCGGCAGGTGCCGGTTTGACGCTGGGTCGCAATGCTCCGCCCCATCCAATTCAGGCACCATCGAGACGCACGACGCACACAGTGGTAACCCCGTTGGGCCGAGTTTGCCATGTGTGGTCTCAGCAGTTGTGAGCCTGGCGTGCCGAGTGCGGAGAGAGAGAGGGCGTGCGGACAGTGTCCATCACCGCCACACTCGGCCGAGATCTGTGCTGGTGGCTGGGGGGCTTCTGCCAGGGCTGGGGGGAGTGGTGGGGGGGTGGGCAGGATGTGAGCTGTGGGATCGGGGTGGGCGGGTACACCAGCGCCATCTTTTCCAGCATGATCGTTACATGTGTGGGGGATGTAGGATTACGCACGGCTGCATCTTTGCAACCCTGCGCATCTGCAGCTTGGACCCGGTGATTCTACATCCATTTTCCCTGCATTCTATGGGTATTGCACGCGGCGTTGGCGCTAGCCCCTCACCGGTAGCGGAATCGGTAAGGTTTTTGCACCGATTTTCCTGTCGTGAAACACCACGGGTCCTCCGTTGGCGTTGGCACCTAGCCCCAGGAACAGGGAAACCAGCCCCAGTTCTTTTCCTTTCTTTACAGCTGTTACCTAATTTTCATCGACTTCATGGAATTTACAGTGCGAAGTAGGCCATTTGGCCCATCGAATCTGCACCGGCCCTTAGGAAAGAGCAACCCACTAAAGCTCACACCTCCACCCTACTCCTGTAACCTAGTAAACCCATCCAACCTTTTTGGACACTAAGGGCAATTTAGCACGGCCAATCCATCTAACCTGCACATCTTTGGACTGTGGGAGGAAACCGGAGCACCGGAGGAAACCCACGCAGACACGGGGAGAACGTGCAGACTCCGCACAGACAGTGACCCAAGCCGGGAATCGAACCTGGGACCCTGGAGCTGTGAAGCAACTGTACTAACCACTGTGCTACCTTGCTGCCCATTTTTGGAATGCATCCATCAATGGTATTCCAATCTTAATGCGCATAAACTCATCAATCCTACATTTTATAATAATCAAGTCCAATATTCGGTATTTCACTGGCATGTGGAGCACCGGCTCCATCAGGAATATTGAATAGTGGATATTCAGCTCCCAGCCTTGCTAGCGCTGCAGTTGTGCCTCCGTTATCGCAATGATATCGTACCTGTCTATACCAATTTATGTTGTTAATTCATTTACCTTATTGCGAATGCTCCTTCATTCAGATAAATGCCTTTAGACTTGTCTTTTTAACATTTTTACACATGAGCTTTTGTACTATGGCCTATTTGTCGCCAGCCCTTTCTCTGCCTTCCACTTCTGCTTTCTACTTTTCTGTCTTTCATTTCTATCTTGTTTTCCTGTCTAGTGTCTCCCCACTCAGTTTCCAATCCCCCTGTTCTAGTTTAAACCCTCCCCATCAGCACCAGCAAATACCCCTGCCAAGATATTGGTTCCAGTCCGGCTGGGGTGAAACCCTGTACAGGTCCCATCTTTCCCAGAATCGATCCCAATGCTTTAGGAGTCTATCCCTCCCTCCTACAACATCTCTCTAGCCACGTATTCATCTGGTCCACTCTCCTATTCCTGATCCCTCTGGCCCGTGGCACTGGGAGATTACGACTTTTGAGGTCCTGCTTTTTAATTCATTGCCTAGCTCCCTATATTCCGCTTTCAGGACCTCATCCCTACCCTCACCCGTATCATTGGTACTAATATGGACTCCACAACCTCTGTCTGTTCACCCTCCCACTTCAGAACGTCCAACAGTCACTCAGCCATCCTTAACACTGGCATCAGGGAGGTAACATGATGCCTCCTGGTGTCACTGCATAAACATCTAACTGCTTCCCACGCACTAGGGGAGTCTATCGTTACTGCTCCCCCACTCTTCTCCCCTGCTTCCTGTACCTGAACCACTTGTGGTTCCGTCGACATGGCTCTTGCTGCATTCTCCTGAGAAGCCATCTGCTCCAACAGCATCCAAAATAGTAAACCTGCTAGAGAGGGAGTTTGACCACGGGGACTCCTCCAGCACCTGCCCAGTGCTCCTCCTCTGCCTGGTGGTCACCAATTCCCTTCCTATCTGTGCACTCTTTAAAAAAATAAATAGTGCACCCAATTCTTTTATTCCAATTAAGGGGCAATTTAGCGTGGCCAATCCACCTACCCTGCACAACTTGGTGTTATGGAGGTGAGACCCACGCAGACACGGGGAGAATGTGCAAACTCCACACAGACAGTGACCCAGAGCCGGGATCGAGCCCAGGACCTCTGCGCCCTGAGGCTGCAGCCCTCTATCTGTGCACTCTTTACCAGAGTGTGAGCTCCCCACTTTCCATGTTCTCCACAGAGATCGCATCCTTGCGGATGATCCACAGTGACTCCAGTCACAGCTCCAACTCTGAAACGCGGATTTCGAATAGCTGCACCTCCTGCACGTACGCGGGCACTCTGGACACTGGAGGGATCCCTGACGTCCAGCACCACTTCCCTGACTGTCAGAAATCACACATCATATCACGGACTGTAAATCTAGTTCATCTATATCAGGGAGCGACTTTCAACCCTCTCCTGCGTTCCTTCATGCCGTTGGCTTGAGCAAATAGAATCCCCACATTGCAGACGGAGGCCATTCGGCCCATTGTGTCTGCACCAATCTCCTGAAAGAGCACTCAGGCCCAACAGGTCCACTCCCCTGCCTTATTGCCCATAACACCACCCAACCTGCACATCTTTGGACTGTGGGAGGAAACCAGAGCACCCAGAGGAAACCCACAAAAACGTGGGGCGAACGTACAAACTCCCCACAGTCATCCAAGGCCGGGGTTGGCCGTGAGGCAGCAGTGGTGACTATTCTTCCGCCATATAGTTGGGTAGATTTAGTAGGAAAATCTACATTTCTGCAGCCCTATGAAAAAGACGACATTGCGCCCATTCGCACATAGACAATCTCTCCTGTTTCCTGTGACATTTACAATATTATTATTTCTACACACGTAATAGGCCTTCAGGTCTCTGGAGAAACCAGGAGATCGTCGACTGCAGGCAGTGAGTGAAGCACCATTGTTTACAGTTTCTCTCAGCTGTAATGTTGCAGTTATCTGACTACCCGGAATTATCTCACAATGGTCGGCTGAAGATGCATATGAAAGTTGTTGAAAATGAAATGAAAATCGCTTATTGTCACGGATAGGCTTCAATGAAGTTACTGTGAAAAGCCCCTAGTTGCCACATTCCGGCGCCTGTTCGGGGAGGCTGGTATGGGAATTGAACAGTGCTGCTGGCCTGCCTTGGTCTGCTTTAAAAGCCAGTGATTTAGCCCAGTGTGCTAAACCAGCCCCAGCCCCTGTTCTATTTTACCCTACTGTATTTCCAAGAAATGTAATATTATGAAAAATGAAATGAAAAATGAAAATCGCTTATTGTCACGAGTAGGCTTCAATGAAGTTACTGTCAAAAGCCCCTAGGACCACATTCCGGCGCCTGTCCGGGGAGGCTTGTACGGGAATCGAACCGTGCTGCTGGCCTGCTTGGTCTGCTTTAAAAGGCAGCGATTTAGCCCAGTGAGCTAAACCAGCCCCAATAATATTATTGTTGAGTCCTGTATTTGCCCTCACTTTCTCAAGGGTAGCTAGGGAAAGGCTGGCCTTGTCATCATCACCCCCACACAATGAACAATTAAAAAAAAAAATTCATACACTCGCACACAAAGAAATGTCTTAGCGTGGAGTGCCGTGTAGAAAATGAGTCATGTGATTGAAACCAATGCATTATTTTTTTTAAAAGAACATTTCTTTTTTTGGGCAGTATCATTTCCGGATCCCCCCCCCCCCCCCCCCCCCCCCCCCGGACTGGCATAGTCATTGCCCCATTAGGAAAGTGACAATGTGGAAATTGCTCGCCTTCTGAACTCCTATTTTGATTTTATTTTTCCCCCCCATTTCTTTTCCCCCAAACGGAAAAGCATGATTGATTTCCCAGGAAATTGCTGAAGACAATACAGTGATTGAAGCTGTAGAGGTTTTAACACTGTAACGCTGCAGCTATCCAGCTGCCTGGACTATAGATTTTATTCACTTTTTGATGCCCTATGTTTGTCAGAGATGTTATTGAAATTCGAGTCTTTCTTTCTTTGTTTAACATCTAAAGTAATCTACTACCTTTCTCCAGTGAGCCTCACAGGTGGTCAGTTGCGCAAGGTGCTGAATAGGCAGTTCTATTTTTTCACTGTATTTCCAAGCAGTGTAATATTAAAGTTAAGCCCTGTGTTTACCATCACTTTCTGAAGGGCAATTAGGAATTGGTTGGCCCTGTCATCACCATTCACACAGCATGAACATTTAAAAGAAAGTGTTCCATTTTATATTGGTAGGATTTATTTGGTTTCGATAATGTCTGTCGCGTTTATTCCCCATGCAATGTCTTTGTTTTACATGCATATTAACTTAGGGCCATGAGGGCTTGATTATATTTTTCATTCTGTATTTCTTTCAGATTGTGTGCTTAAGCTCAGACAATAGATATTCCACAGCACACTTTGTTGAGTTTTGTACAAAGAGATTGTACAGGTGGACTCTCTGGTCCGTCCGCCGCGTTTTCCAGCACGACGCGCCCCGCCGGTAGCGGGATTCTCCGTTCCCGCAGCCAACCAATAGCTTCACACCGCAAGGGTCCCAGGTTCGATTCCCGGCTTGGGTCACTGTCTGTGCGGAGTCTGCATATTCTCCCCATGTCTGCGTGGGTTTCCCCCGGGTGCTCCGGTTTCCTCACACAAGTCCCGAAAGACGCGCTTGTTAGGTGAATTGGACATTCTGAATTCTCCCTCTGTCTACCTGAACAGGCGCCAGAGTGTGGCGACTGGGGGATTTTCACAGTAACTTTGTTGCAGTGTTAATGTAAGCCTACTTGTGACAATAATAAATATTATTACGCTGATACATTGAGTCCTCCAGAATCCTGCACAACTGACCATGCGTGATCCTCACTGGAGAAAGGTAGCAGATTATTTGACCAAGGATACACTAGTTACCTTTGATATTAAACAAAGGAAGGAAGATTTGCATTGATATCGCATCTTTCACGACCCTAGGATATACCGACGTGCTTTACAAAATGAAATATTTTTGCAGTGTAGCTGCTGCTGTAGCTGCCAATGGACACACTGCAAACTCCCACAAGTAACAATGAGATACTCAACAATATATTTTCAAGACCTTGCTTTGTCCAAAATTTAAGCAAATTGCCCAACCTGCTTCACTCCGGTAGGACAGATTCATTAAACATGAATATTGTTTTCCCACTCACTATTTATCAAATATTTACCCAGGTATAGCCTGACCACTAAAATACCAGCAAAATAGGTCAGCACGGTGGCAGAGTGGTTAGCACTTACAGCCAGGGACCCAGGTTCAATTCTGGCCTCGGGTGACTGTGTGGAGTTTATACATTCTGTCCGTGTATGGGTGGCTTTTTTCTAAGTGCTCCGGTTTCCTCCCACGGTCCAAACATGTGCAGGTTAGGTGGATCGGCCATGCTAGATTGCCCCTGCATGTCCAAAAAGCTTAAGTGAGGTAACTGGGTTACGGGGCATGGGCTTAGGTAGGGTGCTCTTTGCACGGGTCAGTGCAGATTTGATGGGCCGAATGGCCTCCTTTTGCACTATAGGGATTCTATGATTCTATGAGATGCTGGAAATCTAAAATGAATTGAGAAGTGCACTCAGGTCTGGCAGCCTCTGTGGAGAGAGGAACTGAGTTAACAGTCACATTTTCCAGCCCTTCCCGCCTTGGGATTTTCAAGGGGAATAGATATGTTGCAGTTCAAAATGTTTTCATGGGCCGATTTTTGCTGGAATGAGCAAATAATAAGAATAACCTTTTATTGTCACAAGTAGGCTGACATTAACACTGCAATGAAATTACGGTGAAAAGCCCCGAGTCGCCACATTCCGGCGCCTGTTTGGGTATACAGAGGGAGAATTCAGAATTCTCAGCTGGTACGGGAATTGTACCCACGCTGATGGCCTTAGAACATAGAACATAGAACATAGAACGATACAGCGCAGTACAGGCCCTTCGGCCCTCGATGTTGCACCGACATGGAAAAAAAAACTAAAGGCCATCTAACCTACACTATGCCCTTATCATCCATATGCTTATCCAATAAATTTTTAAATGCCCTCAATGTTGGCGAGTTCACTACTGTTGCAGGTAGGGCATTCCACGGCCTCACCACTCTTTGCGTAAAAAACCCACCTCTGACCTCTGTCCTATATCTATTACCCCTCAATTTAAGGCTATGTCCCCTCGTGCTAGCCACCTCCATCCGCGGGAGAAGGCTCTCGCTGTCCACCCTATCTAACCCTCTGATCATTTTGTATGCCTCTATTAAGTCACCTCTTAACCTTCTTCTCTCTAACGAAAACAACCTCAAGTCCATCAGCCTTTCCTCATAAGATTTTCCCTCCATACCAGGCAACATCCTGGTAAATCTCCTCTGCACCTGTTCCAAAGCTTCCACGTCCTTCCTATAATGAGGCGACCAGAACTGTACGCAATACTCCAAATGCGGCCGTACCAGAGTTTGGTACAGCTGCATCATGACCTCATGGCTCCGGAACTCAATCCCTCTACCAATAAAGGCCAACACACCATAGGCCTTCTTCACAACCCTATCAACCTGGGTGGCAACTTTCAGGGATCTATGTACATGGACACCGAGATCCCTCTGCTCATCCACACTACCAAGAATTTTACCATTAGCCAAATATTCCGCATTCCTGTTATTCTTTCCAAAGTGAATCACCTCACACTTCTCCACATTAAACTCCATTTGCCACCTCTCAGCCCAGCTCTGCAGCTTATCTATGTCCCTCTGTAACCTGCAACATCCTTCCGCACTGTCTACAACTCCACCGACTTTAGTGTCGTCTGCAAATTTACTCACCCATCCTTCTGCGCCCTCCTCTAGGTCATTTATAAAAATGACAAACAGCAACGGCCCCAGAACAGATCCTTGTGGTACGCCACTCGTAACTGAACTCCATTCTGAACATTTCCCATCAACTACCACTCTCTGTCTTCTTTCAACTAGCCAATTTCTGATCCACATCTCTAAATCACCCTCAATCCCCAGCCTCCGTATTTTCTGCAATAGCCGACCGTGGGGAACCTTATCAAACGCTTTACTGAAATCCATATACACCACATCAACTGCTCTACCCTCGTCTACCTGTTCAGTCACCTTCTCAAAGAACTCGATAAGGTTTGTGAGGCATGACCTACCCTTCACAAAACCATGCTGACTATCCCTAATCATATTATTCCTATCTAGATGATTATAAATCGTATCTTTTATAATCCTCTCCAAGACTTTACCCACCACAGACGTTAGGCTCACCGGCCTATAGTTACCGGGGTTATCTCTACTCCCCTTCTTGAACAAAGGGACCACATTTGCTATCCTCCAGTCCTCTGGCACTATTCCTGTAGCCAATGATGACCTAAAAATCAAAGCCAAAGGCTCAGCAATCTCTTCCCTGGCTTCCCAGAGAATCCTAGGATAAATCCCATCCGGCCCCGGGGACTTATCTATTTTCACCTTGTCCAGAATTGCCAACACTTCTTCCCTACGCACCTCAATGCTATCTATTCTAATAGCCTGGGTCTCAGCATTCTCCTCCACAATATTATCTTTTTCTTGAGTGAATACTGATGAAAAGTATTCATTTAGTATCTCGCTTATCTCCTCAGCCTCCACACACAACTTCCCACCACTGTCCTTGACTGGCCCTACTCTTACCCTAGTCATTCTTTTATTCCTGACATACCTATAGAAAGCTTTTGGGTTTTCCTTGATCCTACCTGCCAAAGACTTCTCATGTCCCCTCCTTGCTCGTCTCAGCTCTCTCTTTAGATCCTTCCTCGCTTCCTTGTAACTATCAAGCGCCCCAACTGAAACTTCACGCCTCATCTTCACATAGGCCTCCTTCTTCCTCTTAACAAGAGATTCCACTTCTTTGGTAAACCACGGTTCCCTCGCTCGACCCCTTCCTCCCTGCCTGACTGGTACGTACTTATCAAGAACATGCAATAGCTGTTCCTTGAACAAGCTCCACATATCCAGTGTGCCCAACCCTTGCAGCCTACTTCTCCAACCAACACATCCTAAGTCATGTCTAATGGCATCATAATTGCCCTTCCCCCAGCTATAACTCTTGCTCTGCGGGGTATACTTATCCCTTTCCATCACTAACGTAAAGGTCACCGAATTGTGGTCACTGTCTCCAAAGTGTTCACCTACCTCCAGATCTAACACCTGGCCTGGTTCATTACCCAAAACCAAATCCAAAGTGGCCTCACCTCTTGTTGGCCTGTCAACATATTGTGTCAGAAAACCCTCCTGCACACATTGTACAAAGAACGACCCATCCAATGTACTCGAACTATATCTTTTCCAGTCAATATTAGGAAAGTTAAAGTCTCCCATAACAACTACCCTGTTACTTTCGCTCTTTTCCAGAATCATCTTCGCCATCCTTTCCTCTACATCTCTAGAACTATTAGGTGGCCTATAGAAAACTCCCAACAGGGTGACCTCTCCTTTCCTGTTTCTAACCTCAGCCCATACTACCTCGGAAGGAGAGTCCCCATCTTGCATCCTTTCTACCACCGTAATACTGTCCTTGACTAGCAGCGCCACACCTCCCCCTCTTTTGCCCCCTTCTCTGACCTTACTAAAGCACCTAAACCCCGGAACCTGCAACAACCATTCCTGTCCCTGCTCTATCCATGTCTCTGAAATGGCCACAACATCGAAGTCCCAGGTACCAACCCATGCTGCCAGTTCCCCTACCTTATTTCGTATACTCCTGGCATTGAAATAGACACACTTCAAACCACAGACCTGAACACTGCCGCCCTCCTGCGAAGTCAAAACTGTGCTCCTGACCTCTCTACTCTCAATCTCTCGCACCCCAAAACTACAATCCAGGTTCCCATGCCCCTGCTGAATTAGTTTAAACCCCCCCAAAGAGCACTAACAAATCTCCCCCAGCATCACAAACCAGCTGTCTAGCCCAGTGTTTTTAAAACCTTTTTTCCGGGGACCCATGCCTTCTGACCTTCGGGACCCACGCCGGCCGACTTTTGCGACCCACCATTTTCTCTTAACTTGTTTGCTGCTGACAAAATGGAGGAATCGCAAACGCGCCCGAAGCACGTGATGGCGACTTTCGGGGGCCGTGATCTGCTCTCTGCCTCCCTCAGGCAGGGAGATTACATGGAATTTTTAAACCAATCTGCTGCATCTCCAATTTCACAAATGTGCGGTCTTCAGCCGCAGCAGCCGCCTTTTCTATTCAATTTTTATTTATTTTTTGTAAATTGTCACAATGTTGTTGCACGGCACGTTTAATCAAGGAGACCAAAGCCCATGTCATTGTCAGACTCTTCAGATTCTTCCTGTTTCTCTTCAGCAGCAACAGGGGCAGCGGTGGAAACAATTGCTACAGCAGCTGGGGCACGATGACCAGCACAAACATTGCAGATCAGACTATTGACGACAATATTAGCCAATGCCTTGGCAAACAGACTAGGCCAGAAAGGTCCAATGGTCACACCAACTGTTTTAATCAGGGCATTGAGTTTGTCTTCGGTGACGGTGACCTCGTCATCGTGCAGGATGAGTACGCTGTAGATACAGGTGAGTTCCAAGGTGGAGACTATGGTGCCGGATCTCTGCGGGTGGGTCCGAGCATTTCCGAACCGGGCAGAGCGAGCAGCAGCCGGCTTTTAACTATGCCAGCTGCGAGCGGCCTTTTTAACCATATTTTTAAAATGCAGCCGCATTGCGCATGCATGCCCGCTCATCGGTGCGTATGTGCATTCTGCGCTTGCGTACCGATGAGTGGGCACGCACGCACAGTGCATCTGCATTTTTAAAATATGGTTAAAAAGTCCGCTCGCAGCCGGCATAGTTAAAAGCCGGCTGCTGCGCCTGTTGCGCACGAATTTGCGCAATCGGGAGCGCCGCGACGGATGGCTCCATGATCCTGGCACACGCCCACCACCCCCCTGTGGTTGCGCCCCCGATTTTGAAGATCACCTAGCCCACTGAGCTAAACCAGCCCTAGTGATGAGGTTGAAAGTTAGCTTGCTTCACGGTGGTTAGCGCTGCTGCCTCACAGCGCCAGGGACCCGGTTTCGATTCCAATCTCAGATGACTGTGTTTGTGGAGTTTGCACTTCCTCCCCGTGTCTGCATGGGTTTGCTCTGAGTGCTCGATTCCTCCCACAGTCCAAAGATGTTCAGGTTGGGTGGATTGTCCGTGATAAATTGCCCCTTAGTGTCTAAAAGGTTAGGTGGGGTTATGGGGAGAGGACGGGGGGAAAATGCCTAGGTAGGATCCTCTTTTGGAGGGTTGTTGTAGACTTGATGGGCCCAATGGACTCCTTTTGCACTGCGGGGATTCAATGATAAAACAGCTCTGTGTGATTAACGTAGCGGAAATTGTTGCTGATTGAAGGTGCCAATGATTTGAATTTTGTTGGGAACTAATTATTATGTAGCTCTAGATTCAGACAAATGAGCAGGCCTACTAACTGCTTTATTTATAGAGCATCACAATAACATTGCGTTGAACTAAATTATACAGCATCTACTAGAAGTATCTGACCTTTTTCTGCAGAACATAATCATTAAGTTTCTAAAGCTTTTAGAAAGTCAAGCTGCATGTATGTGTGTTAAAGTTCATCTTTCAATTTTATCAAACACCTGCCCATGGGTTTGCAAACATATTCCTATTTGTTTTGACTGTTCCAAACTTAAACCAATTTGGTCCTTTTCCCGATCTATTCACCACCTATTCAATTACTGATATAAAGAAATGGAATGTCTGAAATGAAGAAGAATGTTACATAATAGCCATGAAAGGTAATGAAGCTTTGCCACTGACTTTGGGTCTTCACTGATTGTGAACCAGCTGAGAATTCTAAATACTCTGTGTACCCAAACAGGTGCCGGAATGTGGCGACTAGGGGCTTTTCACAGTAACTTCATTGCAGTTAATGTAAGCCTACTTACATAAAAGAGTATTTATTTTATTTATTTATGCAGTTAAGCAGCTTGTCAGAATCTTCAATTATGGCTACGTCACTGGGAGCAGCACCTAATTGAATTACCGCCTTCAGCTGTTTCATCGATGACCTCCCTTCCATCATAAGGTCAGAAGTGGCGATGTTTGCGGATGACTGCACAATGTTCAGCACCATTCGCGACTCCTCAGACAATGAAGCAGTCCATGTCGAAATGCAGCAAGACCTGGACAATATCCAGCATTGGGCTGACAAGTGGCAAGTTACATTCGCGCCACACCAGTGCCAGGCAATGGCCAGCTCCTACAAGAGAGCATCTAACCACAGCCCCTTGACATTCAATGGCACTACCATCACTGAATATCCTACAATCAACATCCTGGGGGTGTTACCATTGATCAGAAACAGAACTGGACTAGCCATAATACTGTGGTTACTGGGGCATGTCAAAGGCTAGGAATCGATGGCGAATAACTCACTTCCTGACCCCCCAAATCCTCTGCACCATCTACAAGGCACAAGTCAGGACTATAATGGAATACTCTACACTTGCCTGGATGAGTGCAGCTTCAGTAACACTAAAGAAACTCAACACCATCTAGGACAAAGCAGCCCGCTTGATTGCTCCCCCTTCCACAAATATTCAAACCCTCCACCACTGATGAACAGTGGGAGCCGTGTGTACCATCTACAAGACTCACCAAGGTTCCTTTGGCAGCACCTTCTAAACCCACGACCACTGCCATCTAGAAGGACAAGAGCAGCAGATACCTGGGATCCCCCACCACCTGGAGGTTCCCCTCCAAATCACTCACCACCCTGACGTGGAAATATATCGCCGTTCCTTTACTGTTGCTGGGGCAACATCCTGGAACTCCCTCCCTAATGGCACGGTAGGTGTACCTACACCTCAAGGACTGCAGCGGTT
This sequence comes from Scyliorhinus canicula, assembly GCF_902713615.1. NCBI lineage: Eukaryota > Metazoa > Chordata > Chondrichthyes > Carcharhiniformes > Scyliorhinidae > Scyliorhinus > Scyliorhinus canicula. The sequence goes on from NC_052166.1 coordinate 61,306,634, forward strand.
CAAGAAAGCAACTCACCATCACCTTCCGAAGGGCAACTTGGGATGGGCAATAAATGCTGGCCTAACCAGCGACTATTAAAAAAGCCCATCCCATAAACCCTCCCAGAATTCCTCCTCTATGTGTTGTTACGGATTTGCTTTGCTCAATCAACATGCAGGTTAAAGTCACCCTTAATTATGGATTTTTCTGTATTGCTTGCATTTCTCATTTTCTGTTTAATGTCATTCACAACATCACCACGACAGTTTGGGGGTCTATATATGACCCCTACTAACGTCTTTTACTCCTTGGGTTTCTCACATCTAGCCATACAGAATCCACATTGTCGGAGCTAATATCCTTCCTCACTATTGCGTTATATTCCTCTTTAACCAGCAATGAAACTCCACTGTCTTTTCCTTTCTGTCTGTCCTTCCTAAATACCGAATACCCCTGGATGTTCAGTTCCCATCCCTGGTCACCCTGCAGTCATGTCTCCGTAAATCTGACTATATCATACCCGATTATCCAACTGCGCATTTAATTTATCCACTTTGTTGCAAATGCTCAACGTATTAAGGCACAAAGCCTTAAGGCTTATCTTTTTAATTTTTTTTTATAACTTTAGAGTACCCATTCATTTTTTTCCAATTAAGGGTCAATCCACCTACCTTGCACATCTTTGGGTTGTGGGGGTGAAACCCATGCAAACACGGGAAGAATGTACAAACTTCACATTCGAGCCGGGATCGAACCTGGGACCTCGGCGCTGTGAGACTGCAGTGCTAACACTGCGCCACCGTGCTGCCCTATCTTTTTAATTGTGCCGTTCTCACTATCTTTCACTGAGGCCCAGTTTGATTCTGGCCCTTGATTTCTCTGCCTATCACTTTTCGTATTCCCGTCTTTTGTTCTTGTCCTTGATTCCCCCTTCCTCTGACTCCTTCCCCATCCCCACAGAAACTTTACAGTAACACACAAACATCACTTTGCTTAGTCCCAACGCTTTGATCTTTTAATTAAAATTGACACAGGTATGTCTAACCAGCTGCTAAGAATTATTTTCATGGAAAATGCTCTTCATCACACACAGAGAGAACCTCCTGAAAGTGAAACCCACTGGCATTAAAGTCAATTTTTATCAACAGACTGAAGTCTCACAATGATGGATAGAATATGTTTTATTCTAAGTGATATCTTCCTGTACTCTCTCACCCACTGCATTTTATTGTGGCTGCGGGCAGTGTTTCAGCAGCTGTTTTGATGTGACCTCTCTCTGAATTAATTGATACAAGATCCATTTTCAGCCTGCCATTGAGAGTATGTTTCTTGCGCCAGGTGCAGTATACCTGAGACAGTTTTACAAGCAATTTCAGTCACAACTTTGAAACATCATTATTGTGGAAATTACAGCGGCCTCATGGCTGTTAGGTTTTATGTTCCTTTCTTTATTTCCCAAAATGACTATTTCCTCAAATAACAACAGTGCAGTTTTTGTTGTTGCCTGCAGGTAATTATGAGCTGATGGGATGTTTTCTTGTTGCTAATTGCTTTTGTCTTTCACTCAGTTGTCCTTGATGCTCGCATGTGATCTGGTATCTCCAAACCCATTTAATAATAAGGTTGCACGTTGCATCAGACTAGCTCGACTGTGGTGGTGGTATGGGTTCTGTGGGCTGCTATAATTGACACGCAGGAGGGTGCAATTGGTCTCCAGATCATTTACCCCCTGCAAGTGGAATAGACTTGGGCGACAGGGCGGTGCAGTGGTTAGCACTGCTGCCTCACAGCGCCAGGGACCCGGGTTCAATTCCGGCCCAGGGTGACTGTCTGTGTGGAGTCTGCATGTTCTCCCCGTGTCTGCGTGGGTTTCCTCCGGTTTCCTCCCACAGGCCAAAGATGTACAGGTTAGGTGGATTGGCCATGCTAAATTGTCCCTTAGTGTTCAAAGGTTAGGTGGGGTTACTGGGTTACGGGGATAGGGTAGAGGTGTGGGCTTGAGTAGGGTGCTCTTTCCAAGGGCCGGTGCAGACCTGATGGGCTGAATTGTCTCCTGCATTGTAAATTCTATGATTCTATGATATGCTGCAGTTGACGTTCACTCAGTGGAGGGGGAGAGAGGGTCGGGTGGGGGGGTGGGGGGGAGGAGCAGCCGGGTGTTGTATGCTGGTTTTGACTGGCCAAGGTGTGGAGATGCCGGCGTTGGACTGGGGTGAGCACAGTAAGAAGTCTTACAACACCAGCTTAAAGTCCAACAGGTTTGTTGGAAGGAGCAGTGCTCTGAAAGCTCGTGTTCGAAACAAACCTGGTGGACTTTAGCCTGGTGTTGTAAGACTTCTTACTTGACTGGCCAAGGAATGGATGTGGAGGCATAGATGTGTCTGAACATTGAGGGTGTGATTTCCCAGCCCTTTCTGCTGGAGAGATCCTGTGGCCCTGCTGAAGATGGCCCCTGGGCAGCGTGGTGGCGAAGAACACAAATGGCCATTGACCCCGGCGGAATTGGACGATCCTGTCCACAACCAATGAAGAGCCGCCTCTGCTGCGGGAAAACACACCGCGGGGGTGCCGGAAAATCCCGCCCTAACTGTTTATTGGATCAACTTGATTATTTACAGATGTCCACAACTGCAAGAATTACTCCGTCTCAGTCATGAGCTTTCTGCTTCTGGGCGCCTAGTTACATGGTTCTCTCTTGCGCCACCATGTGAACAGTACTGTTTCATCAGGCCCACACGTTAACCCTTTCACCCCTGAATACCCTAATACCTCATAAAATAGTCAACTCCCCGCAGTCTGAATGATTTGCTTATTTCCATTTCCCACTGCCAAATAGACTGGAAAAACATGGTGATTAATGTTCCACTGGGTTCCATGTTGGAGGTTCTCTTATGAGATGAATGAACGAGTGAAGTTACGGGGATGATATTAAACCTCGTCGATGGTGCTGTTGCCATTTTCGGCAACTTTTGGCGTGGCATTACAAATTAGTGAGGCTAAAGGAAACAGAAAGGGAATTCTCGGTGTTGATTTCAAAAGCATGGTGGGAGATTTTGAAATTGTACTAGATCTTTTTGTACAATTGAGATTACAGTGTGCAGTTTCACACAGGAAGGGTTCAGAAGTACCAGAAAAACTGCAGTGCTGATTATTTAGAATCCAATTAATGCTGATGCGGAGGGGAAAATTACCCATGTCGAATATCTTTTGCTTTGCACTCGCCTGCAGCCGCCAATAATGTCATAACTGTACCCCTGTGTTTTGACACAATGGGCCTGTTTTAGCATGGTGGCTGTCACAGCTGGCGATGGTGTGCTGAAGCCTCTAATAATTCCAAAGCTGATTTATTCTTGCCGAATTAGCATAGGCTCTTTGAACGAGCAACGCAAGAGGAATTTTAAACTTGCGTTTTGTATTAGGAACATATTGCATAAGAATAAAAGGACTGGGAAAGTGGTCCCACTGTTTGCCTTGGTTGGTACCACTCCTGCTTCGGGGTCAGAAACATGCAGCCCTACTCCAGACTTGGGCATAAACTCTAAGCTGAAAATTCAGTGTAGTACCGAGGGAGTACTGTCCTGCTAAAGTTGCCATCTTTCAGTTGGGTCATTAATTCCAGCATTCATCCATCTGTTCAGATGGCTGGCTCAGATTCTATCCTGTGCCCTGTTTACCCATCATCCATGTCCTTGGTGACCATGTACTTTTGGAGAAAATCCTACATTTTATGTTGGGGTGATGGTCCCTTTAAGAACTAGGCTTCTCTTACAGGGGATTTCTTGTAAAGCAATTAGCTTCCTGTAACTGACCATGTGACCAAGCTGCCTAGGAGAAAAAACGACAGAAAAAACAACAGCAAGAAGTTAATTATTGAGGGACTAGATTGCAGAGCGCGGTTCTTTTATTTCAAGCAGTTTTGCGTTTCGGATTAGTTTAGAACAAGCAGGATGCGGAAAACACCTTTCGAGTAAAGTTCAGTTGAAATTCTGTGCGTTGGCTAAAAGGATCAAAACTCTTGATAATTACTAATTGTGAGTTCAAGTTCTGGAATAGCCAGGCTGAGACGAGAGAGAGAGGGGATTCATAGCTACTTAAGGTGCTATCAGTTCTTGTGTTGAATCGGTGGCTGCAACAGTGGGACAGCTGGAGGAGATTTGAAGGATGTTCTTGCCGAAGTAAGGCCCAAGAAATCCCCACCCTTATGCAGATATTTGAAACTGTATTCAGACAAAATAGTTAATCTCTCAATCTATGCTAAGCATGTGACTTGAGATTTGGTGATGTAAGGCTGTTGAAGGAAATCTGAGATAATTTTGCCAGCGTGACCTGCAGCTATTTCATGGCCATTGGGCTCTTATTTGGCTTGATGGGGCTCAATATGATGGTCAGTAGCTCTGTGGTCTCAGAAATACCATGGGAAACAGCCGTCATCGCTGGGATGGCAGCCAGACCAAAGCAAGGATGTTGCAATGGAGCCCACACTTGAAGGGACATCTGGCATCTTGTCTAGGCTAGACTGGTAGATCCTGTGGGTGCGTGGGTGACTGGGATGGAGAAGGCAGGACGTGAAGGAAACACATGGCTGGGAGAAGAGCCTGTAGAGGGTCCCTGGTGTGCAAATGGGCCTGTAACCATGACGCCCCATTGCTACCAGCTTTGCCCAGAGAAAACCGCTGGGCTAGACACTTGGTGGTGGCCTCCTGCTGCCCTTCAGTGTTGGGAGGAGGTCCTTTAGTGGTTGCTAATTGGCCACTTAAGGGACTCGATTACTCCATGGGAAAGCAGACCACCTCACAGCTCCGCACTGCTGGAGTGGGCAGGTAGGCCCTGGGAAAGGCACCCATGGCATGGTGCCCAATATAACAGTCCCATCACTGCCTGCCAACCCATACCCAGAAGCTGTGCAACACAACTCATCTTAACCCCCACCATCCCCATCTCCACTTGCCTGGATGGTTGCAACTCTATCAACACTCAGTAAGCTTGACGCCATCCAGGACAAAGCAGCTCACTTGATTGGCACCCCATCCACAAACATTCACTCTCTCCACCACTGACGCACAGTGGTAGCCGTATGTACCATTTACAAGACCCCCTGCAGGAACTCACCAAGATTCCTTAGACTGCCCCTTCCAAACCCTTGTCCACAACCATCTAGAAGAGCAAGAGTAGCAGATGCCTGGGAACCCCACCACCTGGAGGTTCCCCTCCAAGTCACTCCCCAACCCGACTTGGGCATTTAGAACATAGAACATAGAACAGTACAGCACAGAACAGGCCCTTCGGCCCTTGATGTTGTGCCGAGCAATGATCACCCTACTCAAACCCACGTATCCACCCTATACCCGTTACCCAACAACCCCCCCCCTCCCCCCAACCTTACTTTTAGGACACTGCGGGCAATTTAGCAGGCCAATCCACCTAACCCGCACATCTTTGGACTGTGGGAGGAAACCGGAGCACCCGGAGGAAACCCACGCACACATGGGGAGGACGTGCAGACTCCGCACAGACAGTGACCTAGCCAGGAATCGAACCTGAATTATCACTGTTTATTCAATGTCGCTGGGTCAAAATCCTCGAACTCCCTCCCTAACAGCACTGTGGGTGTACCTACACCACATGGACTGCAGCGGCAGCTCACCACCACCTTCTGATTGGCAATTAGGAATGGGCAAAAAATGCTGGCCTGGCCAGCGGCGCCCACATCCCAAGGATGAATGAAAAAATAATTAATTGGCGAGGATTTTATTGCCTGTGGTGAGGGGACAGTCAGTGTTTGCCGTTGACCTTGAACGGTCGCCCCGGATAGGTTGGCTCAAACAGATGGTGTGGATTCTGGGGGTGGGAAAATGAAGTCAGGACTGCTTTCCAGTGCCTCTAATCCCTGGGTCCCGGGAAGAAAAATGTCTGTCTCTGGGATTTTCAAGGATGAGCCCCCTTAATATGCCTGGAGATGGGTTTGGTGGCCAATTAAGGGTGGTGAGCAGGCTCTCGAAACTGGAGAACAATCAAAGGCCTTCTAGTTGGAAAGGACCATCAGGCTGCAGGACAGGGTAGCAAAGAAAGAATGAGCATTTCAACATAGAGGCATTACCCCCCCATTACCTGTGGGAAACTGTGGCCAACTTGAAAATTCCAGTTGGCCTCCTTTATACGGCTTGAGTTAGGATCTTGGCCATGTGCCAAGTGTGGGTGGCTCGCCCTGCAGGGTTCCTGATCCTGCCTCCACAGGCGCAAGGGAAGCAGGGAACCATCATGCCAGCCAGTGGGGAGGCCTCCTGCTCATCCTCAATCTCAAACCCCCCTCTCACCTCCAACGGCTACCAAAAATCCAGCCCCTGTAATCCACGAGCAGTGATGTCATCCAAGAGAGTAAACAGCCAATCACATCGCAGAATTCTCCCAGATAGGAAACCAATTAAAATGTACCAATTAGCCTTCACTTTCTCTTAATGTATTTTACAGTGAGTGAAAGAAAGATTAGGTATTCAGTTAGAAGCTGAAATATAAACCTGTGATAAAAATATTTTTTATTGCATTGAGGAAATATGGAATCTTTATCAAATGGAAACAGCTGACACCACATGATAAATAATTGTTTCAGGACCAGCAGGATTATTCAGCAAGAGGCATGAATTAATACGCCATTAAAACTTCTTTACACCTCAGTGACCATGTGTACCACTTTTCACAACAATATTATGGCATAAAAGAGGCAATTGTTAACGGTTGAATGATTTCTGAAGATTGCCTTTGCTGCAGTTACTCAGCACCCCTTGTGGAAGAACACGGAATCACCACCAGCAACGTGTGGATTTCTGTGTTTAATGGTTTGACATGTACAAGTGCTGCAAGGTCCTGTTCCTTTCTCAAGGTACTGGTGCGTAAAAAGTTGACTGTCGTTTGCTGTAATTACAACAGCAAAATCCCAGTCGCTGTCCCACTTCTGGCAAATGTGTCGGAATAACAGGCGACTCTGTCAAAACCGCACATGATATCTGAGTAAAAGGGAGAATATATCACTCGAACCGTGTCGTCTGGAGGGAAGCATTTTGTGCTATTTGTCAATTCATCAACAAACAGAGGGAAAACAGTAAGTGTCAGGTTGTCGCTCTGGGAGATGAAATGGAAGTGCGAATGTAAGAACTGATTAGGTATTTCAGAAAATAGCTCCTTGAATTTCTCTGCAGAATTCACGACCTTTCAATCTTCATTCAAGTAGAAAGCTGCCGAGGCCTCTACCACGCAGTCTGTGCACCATTTGAACAGTGCTCAATGGAAACTTCCAGCATCGTGAGGCTTCCTTGCAGGCTCAGGTGGTGCCAGGAGCCCGTGTCTGTCAAGGAATTGAATCGATCAATTCCGAAGAATGGTTTGTGTCTCTTGCACAAATGAACTGCAGTTCAAGTTGACAGGCCTTTTTCCAAAGAGCTTCAAAATTGGCTGAATGTGTCGACCTTTGAAGTGAAAGGCGAAGAGCATCATCAAATTCCTTACTGTCATTCAAAAAGGATTTGGCTGTCTGCTATTGGGGAGAGAACTGCAGGGTCACAGGCAAATAACTGCAACGGGGTAATGGGACTAATTGAATAACTCCTTCCCAGACCAGACCTGTTGATCCAAATGACGCTGTAAGATTCTATGAATGTTTATAGCTTGGAGATGGACACGAATATATTCTTTTCTTTCAGTGGAAATATTCTCCGATTTGTTTCCTGCATCAGTTTTTTTTAAAACATCGCCTCCCCGAAAGATATGGGGCGCGATTCTCCCATATGGGGAGACATCGTAAGGCTAGCGTCAAATCCGGGCGGGTTTGACGCCAGCCCCCCCTTCCTGACCGGGAACCGATTCTGCTCCCCGGTCGGGGCTAGCATGCCGACGCCGTAAACTCCGGCATCGCGGGCTTAACGAATTTCGTTAAGCCCACTTGCCAGAGTTAGCGCCGGCTGACGCGTCATATGACGTCAGCCGCGCATGCGCGGATTGGAAGACTCCAACCCGCGCATACGCGGATGACGTCATCGCGCATTTGCGCGAAACCCACGCATGCGCAGGCCGGGATGCCCCTCAGCGGCCCCGCGAAGTGATACAGCGGGGCGGCGGAGGGACAAAGAGTGCACGGGCATTGGGCCCGCTGCCCGCGATCGGTGCCCACCGATCGCGGGCCCATGGCACCCTTGGCACGGCCGTGGTACTGCCGTGCCAATCGGTGCCATGGTTTTCAAAATCGAGAGTTTACGGCCGTTTTTACGAACGGCCAGACCAGGTGTGTTTGCCGTTCGTAAAAACAGCCGTAAAGGGCTGGGAACTCGGCCCATCGATCAGCTGAGAATCGCTGCTGGCCGTAAAAAAACGGCGGCAGCGATTCGTATCGGGAGTCGGGCGTGGGGGGGGGGGAGAATAGCGGGAGGGCGTCGGAACAGCATGGCCGTAAAATTTTACGAGCCACGATATTCTCCGCACCGTCGTGAGTGCGGAGAATCGCGCCCATGGGACGGGAATCTCCGTCGGTGGATGTGGAAATCGCGAAACACAATTGGGTGGAGAATCCGTGCGACGCCGAAATGGCGACAGGTGTCGATTTGATGCCAAATCGGGATTCTCCGTCATTTCGACAGCGGCACCATTGCGTTCCCGAATGCATGCACAGTAAACACCGTTTGCATGTCATTAGCGGGCCTGAGCCAGTATTCTCCGGGGCCTCCGCGATTCTCGTCCTCCGATGGGCTGAGTTCCCGACGGCGCGGGGAGACGTGTGCTTTTTTAACTCGTGGAACTGCCATGGTGGCTGCTGAGGAAGAGAGGGGGTTACGGAAAGTGCCCAACATCGCCACAGTTTGCTGAAAGTTGTGCCGCTGGCCGGGGGGGCTTCTGCCAGGGCCGGGGGGGGGGGGGAGTAGCCAGGGGGTGGCTAGGAGGTGGGCTGTGGACTCGGGGTCGACGGGCAGGGAACAGCTTTGCCACAGCCAGCAAGGCAGCCATGCAGCTGCTCACACTGCTAACAGTCCCTGGGTGCCCTCTGGCCCCAGCTGACCCATCAGCTGCATAATCACGCTCCAGCACAACCACATTGTGTTCCATGCAGCACCAGCATTAGCCCCTCTACAGTGACGGAATCGGACCAGGTGCAGCGCCAGTTTTGCTGTCGTGAAAGTCCATGAATTCTGCGTCGGCGTCAAGTCTCAGAAACGTAAAATCCCGCCCATGACTCTTTGCCTGCAACAGGTATCCTCCATTCTGTATGCGTGACTAAAATTACAACTTTCGGAGTGATCTCATGATTGGGTGCACAGTGTCCCTGGGATTGAGACGACACAAGGCCCTGTTTGTGTGATGTCCGCCACTTTTACTGCCCTTAATTGGGTCTCCTGGAATGAAGTAACCTGGCTCATTCATTGCCAGCAACTGTTGTGTGAGACGGTCAAAGAATCAGGAGGCCTCCCATGAACTGGTAGAGAAAGAAGTAAAGGCGGAGAAGGGGACTGCACAGAGGAAGCCAGAGGGGAGAAACGGGCAGCACGGTAGCACTGTGGACAGCACAATTGCTTCACAGCTCTAGGGTCCCAGGTTTGATTCCGGCTAGGGTCATTGTCTGTGCGGAGTCTGCACATCCACCCCGTGTGTGGTTGGGTTTCCTCGGGTGCTCCGGTTTCCTCCCACAGTCCAAAGATGTGCAGGTTAGGTGGATTGGCCATGATAAATTGCCCTTAGTGTTGGGTGGAGTTACTGGGTTATGGGGATAGGGTGGAGGTGTTGACCTTGGGTAGGGTGCTTTTTCTGGGGGCCGGTGCAGACTCGATGGGCCGAATGGCCTCTTTCTGCACTGTAAATCCTATGAAAAAAAAAATCCCGCCAGATCCTCGCTGAAATTGTATTGATAACTTTGGTGACACTCCAAGCTGCTTTAGGTGGTTCAGGTTGTTTGCAATAACTCTCCAATTATAAATCAAATCATCTTCGACAAGACTTAACCGTCGACAAGAATGAACATTTTAAATAGGGCAGTCAAAATTAACCATTTCAAGGTAGAATGTGATGTGTTGGGCTGGGTCTACGTGGACTGCGTTTGATGCAGTGTAGCGAGAGACAGACTTCCAACACTTGATGAGATGCAACACAATTTTATTTAACATCCAACTATTTTATATGATCAACTGTGGGCTGACACTATGCTGACTTGACTGGAGACCTGATGCTAGCCTGACCAGACTTACTGACTACCACACGGTGTTTCCACTGGCTATGCTCACGAGCTCTGACTGTCTCAGAGGCTGGGTCCCAAGAGAGCGGGAAACCTGGTGCCCTCTGGCTTTATAGTGGCCGTGTCCTGTCTGGTGATTGGCTGTTGTGTCCTGTGTACTTACTGGTCATCCTGTGTGTCAATCACTGCCTGTCTGCACTCCATTATATACCTGGGTGTATATTATGTCAGAATGGTTACAAGTCAGAAAGGTAAAAAAGGAAGTGTTGATTAACCGCGATTAGCTGTAAGCAACAGTAAGGGGAGAAATTGAACAGACTTCTCACAACTCCCTCGGAGGATCAGACTAAAGAGGTGAAGGGATCACCCCAAAATGTGGATGATATGCGTTCAAAAAATTGGCTTCTCAAAATCTTATTTTATACCTAAAAGATGTTGGGGTGGATTGTCCACCCCTGCTGCCGGTAGCGGGGGTCCCGGTCCAACTGAGAATCGAGCGTTGGGCTAAAAGCGACGGCGGTCCCATTCCAATGCTCCAGGTCCCTGCCACAGGCGGCAGCAAGCTCCATGTCCTGTGCCAGCGAGAGGATGCAAATGGGTCACTTTCACCCATTTGCATTTGACTAACAGGCTCCAGTCCCCCGTGATGCTCCAGGCCTCTGTGCCAGGATTCACGCGGGTGTGGATTGGTGCAAGTATTTTCCAAGCGTTACCCTCACTTGGTGGTCCCCATGGTGGGACAGGTGTGTAATGCAGGTTCCCCTTCCCCACAAAGTCCATTGGAGGGCCCCCACAATGCAAATCCTGCACTTCCCGCGCCCCCATCAGACCACCCCACATCAGACCCTTATCTTAAAGGGACCCCCTATCAGAGATCCCCATCAGAGACCCCTGTCTGAACACTGCTCAGGAAGTAGGTTGAAAAAAAATCACTGCATTTTCACTTACTCTTTCCTAACATCAAGCGCCTCAGACAGAAGTGTTCAAAGCAGCAGCTGTTACAAGTGTAAGAAGTTTCCTTGAAGGCCCAGTACACCTCAAAGGGTTTGAAATCCTCTGACAACCTTTAAAATGCAGATCTTCCATTCAATGTCAACAGCAATACATTGCATTAGCAAGTTGACCGTTTCATTACTCCAGAGACAGCTGCTTGGTGTATTGTTCATTGATCTTTCCCATCACGCTTGAATGCATCTCCATTACACTGCTTTGATGCTTAATCACAATGTTTATAAACACCCTCTTGCTATGATTGGCAGTCCCTCACCACATCAAAGGCAGCTAAGTGCTAAAGCACTTAAGTTTTGCAAGTCAATCATCTCACTTTCAGGACATCACTGTAGGAGTTCCTGAGGGTGGTGTCCGAGGCCCAACTATCCCAGCTGCTTCATCAATGACTGCAAGAGCAGGTCAGAGGCTGGAAATTCTGTGGTGGGTAACTCACCTCCGGACCTCCCCAAAGCCTGTCCACAGGACATAAGTCAGGAATGTGATGGAATGCTCTCCATTTGCCTGGATAAGTGCAGCTCCAACAACACCTGCGAGAGTTTTGACATTGTCCAAGACAACTCACTTGATTGGCATCCCATCCATCACCTTCAATATTCACTCCTTCCACCTTCGATGCACAGTGGCATCTATAAATTGCACTGCAGCAATCTTTGACAACCCCAACCAAACTCATCACCTCTACTACCCAGAAAGTCAAGGGCAGTAGATACATGGAAACACCACACCTGCATGTCCAGATCCAAGTCACACCATCCTGACTTGGAACTATATCGCCGTTCCTTCGCATTCACTGGATCAAAAACCTGGCCCTCCCTCCCTCCCTGACAGCACTGTGGCTGTGCCCACACCAGCATGAACTGCATGGGTTCAGAAGGGCCACCTTCCCGAGGGCAATTAGGGATTGGTAACAAATGCTGGCCTAGCCAGTGAAGCAAACATCCCATGAATGAACAAAATTTATAAAAAGTCTCCCACAATTGCAAGCAATCTGTAACTACGTACTCACAGTAACATCCCCAGATTTCAATGGCAGCTCATTTCCTTAGCGTTACCCCCATCCCACCCCCTCGCCCCCCATCCCAGCATCTCATCGCTGCTGCTCCCAGTTCTGCTCGGAGTGCTTTGCCGAGCATCCACCCCATTCCCCGGGATCTCTCTCTCTTTCACAGAGCTCCCCTAAGTGATCATAGAATTTACAGTGCAGAAGTTGGCCATTCGGCCCATCGAGTCTGCACCGGCCCTTGGAAAGAGCACCCCACCTAAGCCCACACCTCCACCCTATCCCAGTATCCCTACCTAACCCTTTTGGACACTAAGGGGCAATTTACCCTGGCCAATCCACCTAACCTGCACATCTTGGGACTGTGGGAGGAAACCGGAGCACCCGGAGGAAACCCACACAGACACGGGAGAACGTGTAGACTCCGCACAGACAGCGACTCAAGTCGGGAATCGAACCTGGGACCCTGGTGCTGTGAAGCAACAGTGCTAACCACTGTGCTACCGTGCTATTCATTGGGGGGCGGGAGGAGAAGCTAGTGGCTGGTTTAGCACTGGGCTAAAGAGCCGGCTTGCAATGCAGAACAATGCCAGCAACGCGTGTTCAATTCCCGTACCGCCCTCCCCAAACAGGCGCTGGAATGTGGTGACTAGGGGCTTTTCACAGTGACTTCATTGAAGCCTACTTGTGACAATAAGCTATTATTATTATTTAAGGTGCAACTTTCTCCCGGACTGCGAACACCAGTGTTCAAGAGATCCATGGTGCATTCTGGGTGACTCTCGAGTGATAACACACATCACTGCAGCGCCATACAATTGCATTTGATGTCAGCAGGCCTAATCTTTGCTTTAAAAATGGAAAATCCTCTCCTTGCTGTGCAAATTAGTCTCCTTGTGAAGTCCCTGAAGGTATGTGAGAGGTAGATTACACTTATCTTCCTGAAATCGAAGATAGCAAGGAGGGTCATTTTTCATTTCGATGTGAGGCCCTTCATACTGAGTAAAGTGAGCTTGTCTGCATAGGTTCAATTCTCAGTGTCGCACTGAACTTCTGAGCCTGACTTGGAAACTGCAGTGATGGTTTCAAAATGGTTGGATGCAAAAGTTCAAATGAGATATGTGGATTATTGAGGAGTCATAATTTATATTGAAAATGCTTTGGTTTGAGTAGCCTGAAACTCCAGCACAAGTATTAACTGCAGTGACCTAAATACTGCAGCAGTATTTCAAATGCCTGAGCATTTACGTAACTGCAGCTTGAAAATTGCGAATGCTCTCAGATAGGAACCGGACTGTCTGTATGGAGCTCGGCAGAGACAAGCAACTTAGAGCAGGTGTAAATGGCTCACCCCCTGAACTGTTCACAGATATCCAAACGTCGGGCACGATCGACCGAGAGCGCGACGAGGCCGCTGAAAAGCGGGAGAGGCCAAAAAACGAGAACCGGACCGGGAACCAAACCATTTGCGATGCAACTGGCCGGCTCCCGTAGGCAAAATCAGGATCCCGCCGTAGCGTGGCGAGAAACCAATAATCGTCACTTAAGCTCTATATCTATACAATTGACGGGAGCCACGCCATATCCAATGGCCCCCAGTGATCCAGGCACACTGGTTACACTGCTGCTGATTAATACTCTTTTCAGAAATGTTAACCTGCTGGAAGGGCTGCTGCAGAGACCCGAGGAGGTGAGTCTCCATCTTCGCTCACAGCCCGGGGGCACTGGGCAAGCTGTCCCTGTGCTCTGAGAGACTGTGGGGGAGGGGAATAAGGGGCAGGGAGGGGGGACGCTCTGCTGACAGTGGCGGGGGGAGGGGGGGGAGGTGAAACAACCATGTGCAGGCCCTCCATGCCAACCCCCACCTATGGAGAATCCAGTCCAATAACTTTTGCTTTTTTAAGAAAATGTGGATGCACAGAGTCACGGGACTATCAATCAGCTTTTAACAACAGAAAATAACATTTACTAAACATGAAAAGTTTGACTATAATACAATACTCCTTCGCTTCCACTTACTTCGCAAATGCATACGGATTTTAAGGAAATACACATTACAAAGTACATCTTATGCTATAACGCTTTCAATAAACACACAGTCTCTGTAATCCAACAGTCTAACTGTGGTCAGACAACACCGCACTCTGAAACCAAGTTGTAGATGTCACCCGATCGTACTATTGTGGATTTCCCTTCATATTCCCCCCAGATGATTGTCACACGAGGATTTCCAAACTCCAATCCCAAAAGACACTCTTGAGAATCTGTTTACAAATAATGCTTTTCCTCGGCTGTTTTCAGCAAGGATCCACCTCCAGAATTTCCAACTCTCCTTTCAGTATTCCTTTGTCTTAAATTACCACGTGCATTCATGCTTCCACACGCAATCCCTCATCAATCTAGTCACCAATTTCTTCAGCTTTACTTCACAGTCTGTAGTAAGATGTCACCAACCTTACGATTACATCTGGGCTGGAATTCTCTGGTCTTTGCAATTCACTATTCCCGCCAGGAGCACACCCTCACCCATGGGTTTCCGGATGGTGTGGGGTGGCTTCAATGGGAAATGCCATTGACAAGTGGCGGGCATAGAGAAACCTGCTGCTGGTGAATGGGGCACCGTTGAGAAACACAGAGCTAGGGAACTGGACAATCCAGTTCCAGATCTCTGGCTTTTCTCTAGCTACTCTCATCTAGTCTTCCCCTTCCAGTTCTGCCTTTAACCTCGGTGAACAGTTCACTCCTCAAAATCCAGTTCCTGTCTTCCTTTTTATTTCAATCTTCTTGGACTACTCTTCATTCTATAGTTTCTAGAGAATTAGTTCTGGAGAACTAAACTGTCCTTTAGTTTCTGGGACTTGCTTTCTTGTCTATTGCTCCACTGTTCTGCAAAGAGCTGCCTCTCTCTCGCTGCTAAACGTCTTCTGCCTGGATCCATTTAAATCAGGGGTGTCAAACTCAAATACACCATGGGCCAAAATTAAAAAATCGGGACAAGTCGAGGGCCGGACTGGTTCAATGTTTTTTTGCAAAACTTATTGAAATGAACTTATTGAACCTGGAATTAATAAAGCTTAGGTTATTGCCTATAAAAACAACATTAAATATTAAATAAATAAAAAAATTAGTTGCATTTATTTCTTATTGCTTTATCTGGAGCTTTTCCAGAGTAATTTCTAATGAAAACATTTTTCCACAGGCCAACACTTTGTGATTCACACTATACCTGAATAAACTCGGCATCAGCCATATCATACGCCATAGGCGCTTCAATTGCTGGAGCCAGCTTTAATAGATATTATTAGGGCAGCACGGTGGCCTAGTGGTTAGCACAACCGCCTCACGGCGCTGAGGTCCCAGGTTCGATCCCGGCTCTGGGTCACTGTCCGTGTGGAGTTTGCACGTTCTCCCCGTGTCTGCGTGGGTTTCGCCCCCACAACCCAAAAATGTGCAGAGTAGGTGGATTGGCCACGCTAAATTGCCCCTTAATTGGAAAAAATAATTGGCTAATCTAAATTTAAAAAAAAAAGTCATTAGATATTATCTCGCGGGCCAAAGATAATTCCACCGCGGGCCGGATTTGGCCCGCGGGCCTTGAGTTTGACATATATGATTTAAATTAAAAACACTGGGGCGTGATTGTCTGTTTTTAGAACCATGTCCCCACGCCATCGTGAAAACTGTGGTCTTTTCACCCGGAAAACTGGCAGCAAAAGGCCACAGATTCACAGCCTTGCTGGGGGGCTAGCAGGGGGCCGGCATAAAGCTCGCAGCTCCAGCTCCCGATACAGCCCCCGCACATCCGGGTCAGAGGCTGTGCATGTGCACGGTGGCGGCCTCGAGCGGCCGCGCCGTGCTCCATGGAGGACTCAACCCGCGTTTGTGGACCCCAGAAATAGTTCCCCGCATCGGTCGCTCGCTCTCTCTGAGTGCCCTGCTTTTCAGGGGGGGGGGGGGGGGAGAATCGCGGAACTGGCACCGGTCCCGATATCGTGCGGGAAACTGGATTCTCCGCCCTGCCGCCGAACGCGATTTCGCTGTCGGGGAGCAGTGAATCCAGCCCTGGGTATTTTCCCTAAAGGTGGTCGCTGTTTGCTTTCTCCAAGCTTATTTACCTTTCACGCAATAAACCCTCGAAGCACAATAGAGACACATCTTAAAAAGAACCCAAAAACCTCCATACATGCAGACAACTTTGTTTAATATGATTCTAAATGGAGTTTTATCCTTTCAAACACAGAAACACTGAATTAAACTTAAATAAATTAATGCCTTATTTCTAATACCCAACATTATAAACATGGTTCACTTAAAACTACCTCTGCGTCCTGACATATTCCCTTGCGATAAACACCAACATTCCAATTGCCTTCCTAATACTTGCTGTTTTGTGACGTGTACCAGTGCACCCAGATCAATCTGCACCTCTTGATTGCGCAATTGCGCTCTATTTAAATAGTTAGTGCGCTGGGCGGTATTCTCCCCCCCACGCCGGGTTGGAGAATCGCAGGGGTGGCACGTGTGCCACGCCACGCCACCTCGACACCCGCATGCGATTCTCCCACCTCCCCAAAACCAGAGCCGCGAGAATCGCGCCGGGCCGCTCGGAGAATCGCATCAAACGGCGAGCGCCGATTCTCCGGCCCAGATGGGCCGAGCGGCCGCTCCGACACGACAGGTTCCCGCTGGCGTCGTCCACCACTGGTCGCTGCCAGCGGGACCTGTGCGGGAACGCTGGGGGGGGGACGGCCTGTGGGATGGGGAGGGGGGCTCCTTCACTGGGGGGGGGGGGCCTCCAATGGGGTCTGGTCCTCGATCAGGGCCCATCGATCGGCAGGCCAGCCTCTCTCCCCCCCCCCCCCCCGGGCCTACCTCCTTCCGCGGCTGGCCCCAGAACCGGCACCATGTGGGTGAGGGGCCAGCGCGCGTAAGACGTTCCCCGCGCATGCGCAGGATGGCACGGCCCAACTGCGCATGTGCGGGTTGGCACGGCGCCAAATGGGCGCCGCCTAAGGAGGCTGGAGTGGTGTGAACCGCTCCAGCGCCGTGCTGGCCTCCTGTGGGGGCCAGAATAGGTCATGCCCGGGCCCTGTTCGCGCCATCGTGAAACGTGTGGGCCAACCCCATCGGAGGCCCCACCCCCCCCCGGTGAAGGAGCCCCCCTCCCCCCCACCCACAGGCTGCCCCCCGACCGTTCCCACAGAGTTCCCACCGGCAGCGACCAGGGGTGAACGGCACCGGCGGGACTTTGTCTTATTGGTGCGGCCCATCCGGGGCGGAGAATTGTGGCCCCGCCGATTCCAGCGGCCCGCATCCGGTGCCGTGCCAAACGCGTCGGCGCAAATCGCGCCGATTCGCCGCACCTCGTAGAACCGCGCGTCATGGCGCGGTTGCGGCGATTTTCCGGCCCGGCGTGGGGCTCGGAGAATCGCCCCCGTGAGCTTCTGGTTTCACAGTTTCTCCAGCACCTTTACCCTGCTGGTGGTGATTGCTGTATGTTAAAACCGCCCATTCGCCTCTTGATTTTCAAGTAACTTTGGGAAATTCTCTACGGCCGTGATTGTTACAGCTCCTCCCGCCCGGCGGGATATTGTGGTCCTGCTGAAGTAAACGGCAATGTCTTGCCGCGCCTGCTGGGTGGGGGACATACCACAGTGGGGCTTAAGGACCCTGCCCAACGTCACCTTCAGCGAAGGTACACAAAATACCTGTTCACCTCCCCTGCCATTTCCTTGTTTTCCATTAACGAGTGGGGCTGCAAGGCGTGTTGACCTGAGGCCTGCTATGAAGGAGAATGCTGGGCCGCTCAGAGGGCAGGGCTTGGCGCCTGAAAGTGTCGCACCACTTACCATTTTAACTCCTGGATCCTCTTGGTGTACTGCCCTCCTGCTGCCGATCTCCTCGGGACTTTTCCATCCAAGGCTGCTTGGCTGGAAAGGCTCTCCTCTCCGTCCTGTCCACGTTTGTCTGACTGCAGCTACTCCGACCTTTCAGCCGCACACCCCAGGCAAGTGGGGGTGACCTGTGAGGGGGAGCTGGGCCAGCCTTCCCAGGTCTCCGCTCCACTGTTGTGGTTTCTGGAGCCTCTAAAGTACAAATGCCGGGCACGCTTGCCGGCACAAACTAAAGACCTTTGACAGAAAGGACTTGTCATCCTGCCCTCCACCCCCTCTTGATTGGACGTCCCGCAGGTGAACCCATCATTGGTTTGCTCTGTCAAGCCCCCAAGCCGGCACATTGAGAACCCAGGACCCAAACCTGAAAATCGTCCCATTTGTGGGCCACAATCTAAGGCAATTTCAGATTGATCCCGTACTTCTAAGATCTCCAGACAGAGGAAATGGCCTTTCAGCATTTACACCATCAAACCTTCTACGCAGTTTAATCATAAAACCCTTAAGAGTGCAGAGGAGGCCATTCGGCCCATCGATTCTGCACCTATCTCCGCAAAGAGCACCCTAACTCGACCCACTCCTCCGCCCTATCCCCGTGACAACTTCTAACCGGCACATCTTTGGACTTGTGGGAGGAAACCACAGCACCCGGAGGAAACCCACGCAGACACGGGGGGGGGGTGGGGGGGAGAACGTGGAAAATCCACACAGACATGAAATGAAATGAAAATCGCTTATTGTCACAAATGACTGTGAAAAGCCCCTAGTCGCCACATTCCGGCGCCTGTTCTGGGAGGCTGGTATGGGAATTGAACCGTGCTGCTGGCCTGCCTTGGTCTGCTTTAAAAGCCAGCTCTTTAGCCCTGTGCTGAACCAGAACACAGGTCCCTGGCGCTATGAGGCAGCAGTGCTAACCACTGTGCCGCCACGGTACCTCACCTCTCATGATCACCTCTCATCCATCAAAGCCGTACAGAATATAAAACCCTATGCTTTTCTTTGGGCATAGGATTTTATTTGGTACTGCAAGATGCTTAGATTTACTTTCTAGCCTGAATTACCTGATACTGCGGACACAGGAATCTGAAACAGAAACAGGAAATGCTGGACATTCTCTGCAGGTCTGACAGCCTCCTTGGAGAGAGAAGGGAGCTCAGGTTTTGAGCCTGGATGGCTCTTTATCGAAGCTAGTCTGATCTGAGCTTTGGGCTGTGGTGGAGACACTGAAATTCGTAGGAACAACAAAATAACCTTGGGCAGGTTTCTCCGGTCCTCCAGCCGGGTTTTCCGTTCTCCGTTCTCGCAGCCGGCCAAGGGGGCTTCCCGTTGTGGCCGCCCCACGCCGTCGGGAAACCTGCGAGCGTGGATGCGCTGCCGGCGGACTGGACGATCCCGCTGACTGAGAATTCCGCAGCTTAACTTTACTTTGAAAGCGCACGACAAAGAAAAAATATACTTTGGCTGTAAATGGCTTTCTCACGCTAGCCAAACATTTCAATGGGAGGATCACAATCACTTGTGGAGACAATTTATTGTATCATATTACCTTCTAACGGGAGATAAAATACACTTTATTGCACCCGAGTTTAGAACTAACTCTGTTTACATTTTCACAGCGAACCGAGATATGTTTTCAGACAAATTGTTCTTCCAGACCATGAAAAGCTTTTCGGTGTCAATAATTTAAAAGTGCTGCAAATCCCAGTTATAATTAAAGCAATTATTCATGAGTTCTTTATAATAGAGCAGCGGCTAATTGCCACTTTGTGCGTCCCCTCTGAGGTCTGATTTCAGGTGCTATGTTTTAACTAAATGGAGTGTTACATAGTGCTATTTTTGTGCTAAATAAACTACCAGTGCGTATAGAAGCCCTCATGGTTAACACATTTGTTTCTGTTCTCGTAATATTATAACCAGCTCCCCAATGGGTAACTGAATGCCCAAAGACACCTAAGCCAAGAAAGCACAGGCCTGATTTCGACATTAGTGCTGATTGAGGTAACCTGCAAGCACCCATGGGCTAGGGAGAAGAAATGATTAGCCAGGATTTATTCAGTATCTAGTTTTCAGTGTCATATTCTGTCTGATAATGCTCCTGTGAAACTCCTTGTGACGTTCTACTACCTGACGGGTGCTATAGAAACCTCTCCCGCTCTCACTACCTACCTTTGGATTGTGTTGGAAGGATTTGTAAGTTGAAAGTCAGCCTGTTTGGCTGTGCTATGATTACACCTTCCTAGATATCGCCATCAAGGGGTGGGAGTCAATCCTGCAGCTATTGGCACAGCTATTGACACTACCCACTGCACCTTAAGACCTCCAATTAGTATTTTATCTAAACGATGGGCGATACAGTTCTGCAGGCTCTGAGACCCTTATCTTTTATTTAGCCTTCCCATGCAGACTTTTTGGAAGAAATGGGACACATCAAATCATAGAATCCCAACAGTGCAGAAGGAGATCATTTGGCCCATCAAGTCTGCACCAGCCCTCCAAAAGGGCACTCCACCCAAGCCCACTCTCCTACCCCATCCAAACAACAACTTAACCTGACCTACATATCTTTGGACACTTAGGGGCAATTGATCATGGCCAACCCACCTAATCTGCACATCTTTGGACTGTGGGAGGAAAGCGGAGCACCCGGAGGAAACCCACACGGGGAGAACGTGCAGACTCCACACCGACAGTCACCCAAATTGCCTCCTGTCTACTGCGCAAGAGGTGAACAATAAAATGCCTAAACCGGAGTTTTTATTATTTGACGTACTTTTCTTGTCTTTTAAAAAAATTCCAATAACTCTCTCTTAACATTAACATTGATTGGAAGGCTGCTTTGGGATAGTTGTTTGGTATCTGTACTCAATTAATTACCAATGTTCTTTGGCGGTCATACATTATTGAGACTGCTCTATAATGCTGTCAGGCATAATCTTCAGTTCTGATCACAATCTATCACCTTGTGAAATTCTACGACACCTCTGCAAGATGCCAAATGGCTTTGTCACTGTGTTTAACTGACGAGGGTTACCAATTTCGAGCTGGAATATATCCAATGGAAATTAATC
Source organism: Scyliorhinus canicula (assembly GCF_902713615.1). Taxonomy (NCBI): domain Eukaryota; kingdom Metazoa; phylum Chordata; class Chondrichthyes; order Carcharhiniformes; family Scyliorhinidae; genus Scyliorhinus; species Scyliorhinus canicula. The sequence continues at coordinate 61,327,794 of NC_052166.1, forward strand.
TTCACATTTCATTGTAATCTAAAATATTAACCAGGCCCAAGTGAGTGAAATGGTTGGAAACGTTGACCCCCTGCACTGCCTCAAGGGATAATAATGACAGGATTGAATTGTTAATCACTTATTCGCTTTCAAATTCACTTCAGAAACACTTAATTTGTTGTAAAGCGCTTCGGGATATTTAGAGATTGTGAAAGGCACTATATGGATGCAAGGCTGTCTTTAATGTTGACAGGACAATTGCTGCCATCAAGCCTCTTCTGTCGTCACCGCCTACCCCACAACACTCCAACCCTCCAGCAAAAGTCACTGGATCCCAGGAACAGAAGCTCTAATCGATGACATATATTTCCTCTAGCCCAGGGCCAGTTTGCCTGAACTCCCGCACTTAACTTAAGGTCAACTAACTGTGCACAAAACCTGTCTTACTTTCCCAAGCAAAAGCAGAAAATGCTAGACATGCTGAACAGGTCAGGCAGTAGCTGTGGAACAAGAAACAGAGCTTTATATTTGATATGCTTCCAGACCGGTGTGTGGGTGGTGCTGGTAAAACGCAGCCGATGGCTTGCCCATTGCCATACCGCCCGCCCCTGAGTTGGCTCTGACTTTACAGGTGTCTGTGGAGGCATTGCCAGTGTGTCCAGCCTTGTGCTAACTGAGGGAGGCCATTGAAAGGCCTCATCCCACCACTAATTTGACCTGCAGTGATGAGGAAGTTGGCTGGGACCCAGGCCAAAGTGGATAGTCAGACAACATATACTGGGTGAGCTGGTCCAGGGCAAGAGGGAGGGACTTCCTTTGAGTGGGGGGGGGAGGGGTCATACTCCCCTTTAGCTGCCCCTCCTGACCCATCAAACCTGGCAGCTAAACACCCTGCCTGAGGCCTGCCAGTCAGGCCCCATCAGTATCCCATGAAAAACCTTCAGCCTATCCATGACCACCTCTTCTTCAGGGACTGGCTGTAGTCACTGTTTGTGGTTACATGGTGGGTGAGGCCAGGAGGGGGCTAGTGGGGCGTGGGGAACATTGTGCCCTGTAAAATCCAAGAGATATGGGGTGGGATTCTCCATTGCCGGTTGCCGAAATCAGGAACGTTGGGAGAATGGCTCCTGACGCCGGAATCGCAGCAGGCGGCGGTTTGACACCAGGTCACGATGCTCCGCCCCCTCCAATTTGGCATCATTGAGATGCGTGCCGTGCGCAGTCGCAACCCCGCTTGAATATCATTATCGGGCCCACCCGCGATGCTCCGCTTCCGATGAGCCGAGTTCCTAATGGCGCGGGCCACATGTGGTCTCAGCGGTCGTGGGCCTGGCGTGGCGGTTGCGGAGAGAGAGCGATGGCATCCGGACAGCGTCCAGCACCCCCATACTCCGCTGAGAGTCATGCCAATGGCCGAGGGGGGCTTCTGCAGGGCTGTGGGAAATAGTGGTGGGTGGGCAGGTGGTCGGCTGTGGATGGGTACGCGGTCCAGCACAACCGCCGCCATCTTTTTGGGCGCGATAGGTGCGTGCATGCCGAGTGTGGGCGCACGCGCGGCTGCAACTTGTCAGCCCTGCGCGTGTCCAGCATGCCCCTGCCGATTCTCCCACCGTTTGTTTTCTGCACATTCTGCTGATGTTTCACACAGTGCCGTGCTAGCCCCCCACCGGTAGCAGAATCAGTGCGGATGTGGCGCCGATTTTTCCATCGTGAAACAGCACGGACTCTCCGTTGGTGTCAGCACTTAGTCGCAGGAACGGAGAATGCAGCCCATGATTTTCCAGTTCCGTCAACCGCTAAAAATGGGAATTTCCACCCGAGGGCAACAGAACACCCACCTGCTGTGCTTCCCGCGATGGTCGGGAGCCAGGAATCTACCCTTTTCAGGTAGTTGACCCTTCATCAGGACAAAGTTACTGTCCTAGATGGTTGAAGCCACACCCTTTGTCCACTGAACCATCAAGGGTCTATATTTATTCTTACTCTCTCCTTTTTCTTACTGTACCCATTGGGTTCATTTTTGGCCAGTTATATATTCTGGACTGCAGAGTAGTGAGCAGGACACGTCGTTGCTAACAAGCAGGTGCTGAAAGCTCTCGAGTATTCTTTTATATTTGGAGTCAAGCGAACTGCCGCACCATGTCAAACTGTTGTTAGCTTGTTCAATGAACGGAAACAGTAACTTCCGTCAATTTATTAAAAGTAAGGGTGTAAGGTGAAGTCTAATACTTCTGACTGGTAATACTCTCCCTGAGGAATAGTAATCACAATTCTTTCTTGCCATGTCTGGTTGGGATTAATTTCAATTCAATGGTGCAGAACATCATTTTAATAAGGGGTTCGCCGCTTTAAAGGATTAATCTGCAAAGTGACACATCTGATTTAGACACCGTCACTTTGATTCTGGCTGGTTTCACATCAGCCCTTCATCTTGATACATCGAGTGTGGAATCGGGAACTATTAGCTTGAAATTACAATTACCAATCTTTCAGCTGCAGCCTGAATCTAATAACAGGCCCTTTGCTTTTGTCTTTTAACACATGACGGCCTCATGTTTTTTGGTAACGCCTTGCAATACAGTTAAATAAAGAATGGCAAAGTGGCTAGAATTGAATAATGAGGCTGAAAGTTAATCCCGTGAAAGCATTGACTATAAAGGGTGGAGGTCCAGTGCTTTCTGATGTGATGGCGCCTCTTCCTCTCCCCCACCTCACCTCTAACACACTGCCACCATTCACTCATCACCCTGTAAGTGTTCCTCTTTAAATAAAACAAAGGCTGCTGATTAGTGTTCCATAGCACTTAAAGTACATTAACTGGAAACTTTGAGGGTCATTGTGATTTTCAGTGCTCCTGAGTAACACCATTCCCTCTCTCAAACATGCTGGCAAGGGAATTATTTTGTAGCTTGAAGTGAACAATTCGCTCGGTGAGCTGTTCCTTCAGCGGGCCAGCACAGACATGACAGGCCGATTGGCCTCCTTCCGTTGCTCAGTTGAGGTGCTGCGCAGTTATTGCTTCCAAAATCTTCCCTCTTGTTTTTTCCCCTCCCACAGTCTCTGCATCTTCTGTAGCTGAAGCCATGTGGGAATGGGACATGTGAATGATGGGGTTGCATCTATAGCAGCACCATTTTGAAACTAAGTTCCGGTAAAGTGTATGGAAGTGATCCATGCAGACTATTTAATTTATGTGGCAGAGATGAGGAAAAGGTGAAGGAACTGTCATTAAAGAGCAGCAGCATGGAAGAGTTATATTAATTTGACCCTGTCAGAGCCACATTTTTATTTATTCATTCATGGGTTAAGAGTAGCACGGTAGCACAGTGGTTAGCACAATTGCTTCACAGCTCCAGGGTCCTAGGTTCGATCCCCGGCTTTTCTGTTACATATTTTCTGTACTTTGTTGAAGAAAATTGTACAAAGCATGTAGATAAATTATGACGTGTACAAGGTGTGATGACTTTGATGATTATATAAAGCCAATTAATATTTATGAGTCCAATCTTAATTAAAAAATGTATGAGTCCAAATGTTATGACTGTGTTCGGTTGAGTTGCTTTCTTCTTCTGTTGTTGAAGTGGTGATGGTGGTATTGTCATTTCTTTGTGAATGTCGTCAGTGTTCTTGTGTTTAAGTAACCAGGCAGTCATCATGAGGTGTTCGAATGGTCGAATCACTTTGTTGTCTGATTTAGACTTTTTTTCTATGCTGTGGTAGTGATTCCATATGTCATCTTTATTGTCTGACCTGGACTTTTTTCTGTGTTTGGGGTATTGATGCTGTATGTCATCTGCCTTGAAAGTTGGTCTGCTTGTTTGTAGTGGAGCAAATGTGAATTTGCGAGATTTGTTGTCATGTCATGGTATGTTTGTACTCTTGCCATTGTTTGGAGCTGTGCTGTTACATTGTCCTTCCTGTGCAGAGTTGTACCATGTCGTACAAGTTGTTGTTTATTGTTGTTGTTTTTGTCGTGCTTGTTGTTGCTGTTGTTACCTTTGTTATGCTTCTTGTTGTTGTTTTTGTTGTTGTTCTTGTAGTTTTTGTTGGTGTGCTTGTAATTTGTGTTTAGATCCTTGTGGTTGATGCAGATGCGTAGGTCCCCCGAAGGCTTTTTTACGTACACCGTCGAGCTGGCCCAATCGGTTGGTTCGGTGACCTTAGGAATGATGCCTTTCTTTTGTAGGCTAGTGAGCTCTTCAGGAACTGTTTGTGGTGCATGGACCATTGGTTTGGCGTCAGGCCGCAGTAGAATCTTGTATTCGTACGGAAGCACGCCAATCCTGCTGAAGGCGTCTGGGTACTGGGTCAGGATGTTGTCGATGCTGGCCTGAAGATCTGGATGAGATGGCGTCATGGTGTAGACCCATCGGACGAGGTTCAGTTGCTTGCAGGCGTGCTCACCTAGCAGGGACGCCCTGTCTGGTTTAGCAATCTCGAAGTGTAGGCTTGTCTGTATGTGTCGGTTGGACACTATCAGGTGGCAGGACCCCAGTGCCTTAATTGCATTGCCATCGTAGTCCTGGAGTTTGCAGGCAGCTGGAAGGAGCTTGGGAGCCTTCTTGATTCTCTTGAAGTCCAACTGCGAGTTCAGGTTGGTGGAGGCACCTGTGTCCAGTTTGAACTCGACGGGGAATTGGTTGACATTCATCACTACATTCCATTCGTCCTCAAAATCCTCGGCAAGGATTGACTGGACTTGCGATGTGCACAGTGTGGCATATTCGCACTTCGTGATGATGCCTACTCGGTAAGTGTTATCCAGATAGTCATCGTCTGGATCTGTAGCACTACCTTGATCAGAGTCATGCGTTCGGTGTTGCACACTGCTGATATGATCCTGCCTGATTTGTGGTCGCTGATTCCTGACTTGTGGTGCAGATCTGCACAGGGCTGCATAGTGGTTAAGTTTCCCGCAGTGTAAACAGCATTTACCTCTTACAGGGCATTTTTCTCTAAAGTGGGTGGTGCCACAGTTTACACACGTCATGACGTCTGCCGCTCAGTGCATCGTTGTGCATGCGTGGTGCAGTTCTCGGCCGTTTCATTTTTCTGGTCGTACTGTGCATGCGCCGGGCCCCGGGATGAGCGCGCAAAATTGCTGCCGTCGGCAATGTGGAGGCGCTGCATCCAGCAGATGGCCTGAACACTCTCCACCTCGTAGGAGGCTTGTTTTTCACTCTCAGCACTTTTGTATTGTGAGTAGCGATTTTGTGAATGCTCATTCACAGTGCGCGTTTCAATAGCGACTTTTAAGGTCATATGGTTGATTTTCAGCAATTGTTCTCGCAGAGGATGAGAGTGGACACCAAAAATGATTTGATCTCTGATCATGGAGTCTGTTATGTCACCGAAGTTGCAGGATTGCGCTAGCAGCCTAAGGTTAGTTAGATAACTATTGAAGGATTCAACTTTACCTTGCATCCTTTGCTTAAAGATGTAGTGCTCGAATATTTTGTTCGTGTCCACCTTGCAGTGGCTGTCGAATTTGTCCAGGATGGTCTGGTATTTAGTTTTGTCCTGCCGTGGTATTTAGTTTTGTCCTGCCGTTCTGAGTATTGAAACAAGTTGAAGATCTGTATCGCATGATCACCCGCAGTGGTGAGTAGAAGAGCTATCTTCCGAGCATCGGTCGCGCCATTGAGGTCGGATACTTCCACGTATAGTTGGAATTTTTGTTTGAACGAACGCCAGTTGGCTCTAAGGTTGCCGGTGGTCCTGAGTTGATGAGGAGCCTGAATCTTGTCCATTGTGCCTGGATTCAGTGGCTGGTTGTCTCTAACCTTGCTAAGTTGAACTAGGCAGAGTGAGCAGTCACTCCTGTACCATGTTGTGTTATGTTATTGCTAGTAACATAAGCTGCTACTTGATGTAGGCTCTGCTGAAAGATGCTCCAGGCTCGGAGATAAGTTGAACGTATTTATTGAAAGATTAACAATGCTCTTAAATGAGTTCGACACTCTCCTAATCTGCCTCTAGCTAACTATACACGTGCTAGGGTGTGATGTTGCTGTTCATCAACCCTGTCTTACTCTCTTGGTTTCTGCCGGTGGAAGAGGCAGAGCCTTGTCCTTTTTATATGGGTCGTGTAGTGTCCCCTTGTGGTAATGCCACCTCTGAGTGTCCTGATTACCCATTGGTTGTGTCCTGTTCTAATGATCCATTGGTTGCGTGGCTGCATATCACGACATCTCTGCTGCTCCCTCTAGTGGTTACTTAGTTGTAGTGTATTTACATTAACCCCTTGTCTATATACAGTGATGCATATCACTACACAGCCTACCGAGGCACGCTCCGCCACCCTATCCCTGTAACCCCAGCTGACCTTTCGGACACTAGGGGGCAAGTTAGCACGGCCAATCCACCTAACCTTCCGCATCTTTGGACAAACAAACCCCCTCCCTCACTCAAAAAGGACACTTACGTACAAGATAAACTCTCTGGCTAGGCACCCAACATTCCATTTTAACGACTTTGTTTCTTGTGCGTCAAACAGGAAGGTTTGGGGCTAGCGCCATTGTTTATTAGCCGGCCTTTCATTTTAAGCTGACATTCGGAGCAATTGTACATATTTCCAACGCAGTATCGACAATGCCCGGGGTGAGAGCAGATTGCTGGATACAATCTTATTACTCTTCATGTTACTGATTTGATGGTACCACTAGATGGCTCTCAGTTGCTGTTAATGTCACCTTGATTCTTGGGATAGCCCATCATTTAAAAGAATCAGCATAGTTTGGGTAAAAAATATCCTATTTTTTCAGTTTCTTTCTCAAACTGTGTATATCTGGTAGCAAAATTGTAAATAATAATGTTGACAAATGGTTACAAAGTTACATCAAGTGAGCGATGGTGGTATAGTGGTGAGCATAGCTGCCTTCTAAGCAGTTGACCTGGGTTCGATTCCCGGCATTCGCAATAACAAATTGGACATTTCTGCCCCACTTCCTGAGGAAGAGAACCAACTTTTAGGGGCTGGTTTAGCTCACTCGGCTAAATCACTGGCTTTTAAAGCAGACCAAGCAGGCCAGCAGCACGGTTCGATTCCCGTACCAGCCTCCCCGGACAGGCGCCGGAATGTGGCGACTAGGGGCTTTTCACAGAAACTTCACTGAAGCCTACTCGTGACAATAAGCGATTTTCATTTCATTTTTTCATTTAATTTCAACACCGAGGCATCAAAATAACTGATATGAAATGAAATGAAAATTATATTAACTCTCTGTAATATTTTGCTGCTTAAACAGGAAGTTGGGCAAGTCAGAATGAACTGATATTTCAATTTTTAGCTTGACCATTAAATTTCTACTTTGCTGTGCGATTGTTACGGAACATCGAAAAATACAGCACAGAACAGGCCCTTCGGCCCACGATGTTGCCGAACTTTCGTCCTAGATTAAGAACAAATTACTCTACACCCCATCATTCTACCGTAATCCATGTATCTATCCGCTTGAAGGTCCCTAATGTTTCCGACTCAACTACTTCCACAGGCAGTGCATTCCATGCCCCCACTACTCTCTGGGTAAAGAACCTACCTCTGATATCCCCCCCCCTATATCTTCTTGAAGTGGCACAAGGAAAGATTGGAGAAATTGGGCTCGTTCTCCTTGGAGGAGAGAGGATTAAGAGGCGGCCTTACTGAGGTGTTCACAATTCTGAACAATTTTGACAGGGTAAAGAAGGACATTCTGTTTCCACTAGTTGGTATGTCAATGACTAGGGGGGGTTCATAATTTCAACATGGTCAGCAAGAGAGCGAGATGAAAGAGAGCGGAGTAAGATGAGGATAAACTTCTTTACTCAGAGAGTTACTGGGGTTTGGAATGCGCTGCCTGGGAGAGTGGTGGAGGCGGATTCCGTAGGAGGTTTCAAAAGAGAGCTGGATACATATTTGAAAGTGATGAATTTAGAGGGACACCGAGATAGGGCTGGGGAATGGGACGAGCTAGGTTGCTCTTTTGGGAGCCGGTGCAGACATGATGGGCCGAATGGCCTCCTTCTGTGCTGTAAATAACAAACCAACAAACATTGAAAAACCATGAAACGGTGACAGTATTTACCAAGGATATTATTGTGAATTACAGTGAAGGATTTGGTCATGTTCCTGCCCAGTTTTGAACCGGAGGAGACCTGTCATGTGTTAGGCACGCGTGATAACCTGTCACGTGTTAGGCACGCGTGATAACCTGTCATGTGTTAGGCACGCGTGATAACCACTACACTATAGAAACAGCTAACGGGAATTACATTGAAATGGGAACCCAGGATCTGGCTGTGCAGCCTAACCAATACATGGGGATGCTTAATCCTTCACAAAAATGATATAGTCGGAACGTCATGTTCATATTCTTTTTCCGATCACTTTATTCTTCGTTTTTCAACCACACATCTGGTCTTTTCTTAAATATTGACATGCTCTCTGCCTCAGTCAGTAACTCTGGCAGTGCATCGGCCGTCTCTGCCTCAGTCAGTAACTCTGGCAGTGCATCGGCCGTCTCTGCCTCAGTCAGTAACTCTGGCAGTGCATCGGCCGTCTCTGCCTCAGTCAGTAACTCTGGCAGTGCATCGGCCGTCTCTGCCTCAGTCAGTAACTCTGGCAGTGCATCGGCCGTCTCTGCCTCAGTCAGTAACTCTGGCAGTGCATCGGCCGTCTCTGCCTCAGTCAGTAACTCTGGCAGTGCATCGGCCGTCTCTGCCTCAGTCAGTAACTCTGGCAGTGCATCGGCCGTCTCTGCCTCAGTCAGTAACTCTGGCAGTGCATCGGCCGTCTCTGCCTCAGTCAGTAACTCTGGCAGTGCATCGGCCGCGCAAAGCTTTGTGTAAAATAACAACGTTTTTCTTCCTCAATTGAAAAGCTATTACAGTGAATCCGACATCGATACTCGGTTGTTCGGTCCAATCAATCACTGGTTTCTTCCTACTCTGTCCCACCCCTTTGTACTTCCGCATCGAGTCACTCCATAACCCGCGCTGTTGTGATGAAAGCAGCCCTCGTTCATATGTGTAATAGGTGGGATTATTTGGTCGTCCCTGTTGGCGGGTTCTCCCGGTCCCACCAATGGTGGCCCCCCTCCCCACACACACACCACCCGACAGTACCGGAAGGCCCCATCGTCGGGCATTGGCCACCTGCAAACATGCCCTGAGGGGTGGGGGGGGGGGGGGGTTGTGGAAAATCCTAATGACCACACTGTGCGCTCCCTTCAAAGTTCTTCCTAAAATATAGAGCCCAAACTGCACACTATACTCCAACGGATAGAACATAGAACATAGAACATAGAACGATACAGCGCAGTACAGGCCCTTCGGCCCTCGATGTTGCACCGACATGGAAAAAAACTAAAGGTCATCTAACCTACACCATTCCCTTATCATCCATATGCTTATCCAATAAACTTTTAAATGCCCTCAATGTTGGCGAGTTCACTACTGTTGCAGGTAGGGCATTCCACGGCCTCACCACTCTTTGCGTAAAAAACCCACCTCTGACCTCTGTCCTATATCTATTACCACTCAATTTAAGGCTATGTCCCCTCGTGCTAGCCACCTCCATCCGCGGGAGAAGGCTCTCGCTGTCCACCCTATCTAACCCTCTGATCATTTTGTATGCCTCTATTAAGTCACCTCTTAACCTTCTTCTCTCTAACGAAAACAACCTCAAGTCCATCAGCCTTTCCTCATAAGATTTTCCCTCCATACCAGGCAACATCCTGGTAAATCTCCTCTGCACCCGTTCCAAAGCTTCCACGTCCTTCCTATAATGAGGCGACCAGAACTGTACGCAATACTCCAAATGCGGCCGTACTAGAGTTTTGTACAACTGCAACATGACCTCATGGCTCCGGAACTCAGTCCCTTTACCAATAAAGGCCAACACACCATAGGCCTTCTTCACAACCCTATCAACCTGGGTGGCAACTTTCAGGGATCTATGTACATGGACACCGAGATCCCTCTGCTCATCCACACTACCAAGAATTTTACCATTAGCCAAATATTCTGCGTTCCTGTTATTCTTTCCAAAGTGAATCACCTCACACTTCTCCACATTAAACTCCATTTGCCACCTCTCAGCCCAGCTCTGCAGCTTATCTATGTCCCTCTGTAACCTGCAACATCCTTCCGCACTGTCTACAACTCCACCGACTTTAGTGTCGTCTGCAAATTTACTCACCCATCCTTCTGCTCCCTCCTCTAGGTCATTTATAAAAATGACAAACAGCAACGGCCCCAGAACAGATCCTTATGGTACTCGCCACTCCATTCTGAACATTTCCCATCAACTACCACTCTCTGTCTTCTTTCAACTAGCCAATTTCTGATCCACATCTCTAAATCCCCCTCAATCCCCAGCCTCCGTATTTTCTGCAATAGCCGACTGTGTGGAACCTTATCAAACGCTTTACTGAAATCCATATACACCACATCAACTGCTCTACCCTCGTCAACCTGTTCAGTCACCTTCTCAAAGAACTCGATAAGGTTTGTGAGGCATGACCTACCCTTCACAAAACCATGCTGACTATCCCTAATCATATTATTCCTATCTAGATGATTATAAATCGTATCTTTTATAATCCTCTCCAAGACTTTACCCACCACAGACGTTAGGCTCACCGGCCTATAGTTACCGGGGTTATCTCTACTTCCCTTCTTGAACAAAGGGACCACATTTGCTATCCTCCAGTCCTCTGGCACTATTCCTGTAGATAATGATGACCTAAAAATCAAAGCCAAAGGCTCAGCAATCTCTTCCCTGGCTTCCCAGAGAATCCTAGGATAAATCCCATCAGGCCCCGGGGACTTATCTATTTTCACCTTGTCCAGAATTGCCAACACTTCTTCCCTACGCACCTCAATGCCATCTATTCTAATAGCCTGGGTCTCAGCATTCTCCTCCACAATATTATCTTTTTCCTGAGTGAATACTGACGAAAAGTATTCATTTAGTATCTCGCTTATCTCCTCAGCCTCCACACACAACTTCCCACCACTGTCCTTGACTGGCCCTACTCTTACCCTAGTCATTCTTTTATTCCTGACATACCTATAGAAAGCTTTTGGGTTTTCCTTGATCCTACCTGCCAAAGACTTCTCATGTTCCCTCCTTGCTCGTCTTAGCTCTCTCTTTAGATCCTTCCTCGCTTCCTTGTAACTATCAAGCGCCCCAACTGAAACTTCACGCCTCATCTTCACATAGGCCTCCTTCTTCCTCTTAACAAGAGATTCCACTTCTTTGGTAAACCACGGTTCCCTCGCTCGACCCCTTCCTCCCTGCCTGACTGGTACGTACTTATCGAGAACATGCAATAGCTGTTCCTTGAACAAGCTCCACATATCCAGTGTGCCCAACCCTTGCAGCCTACTTCTCCAACCTAAGTTATGTCTAATGGCATCATAATTGCCCTTCCCCCAGCTATAACTCTCGCCCTGCGGGGTATACTTATCCCTTTCCATCACTAACGTAAAGGTCACCGAATTGTGGTCACTGTTTCTAAAGTGCTCACCTACCTCCAGATCTAACACCTGGCCTGGTTCATTACCCAAAACCAAATCCAATGTGGCCTCGCCTCTTGTTGGCCTGTCAACATATTGTGTCAGGAAACCCTCCTGCACACATTGTACAAAGAACGACCCATCTAATGTACTCGAACTATATCTTTTCCAGTCAATATTTGAAAGTTAAAGTCTCCCATAACGACTACCCTGTTACTTTCGCTCTTTTCCAGAATCATCTTCGCCATCCTTTCCTCTACATCCCTATAGAAAACTCCCAACAGGGTGACCTCTCCTTTCCTGTTTCTAACCTCAGCCCATACTACCTCGGAAGAAGAGTCCCCATCTAGCATCCTTTCCGCCACCGTAATACTGTCCTTGACTAGCAGCGCCACACCTCCCCCTCTTTTGCCCCCTTCTCTGAGCTTACTAAAACACCTAAACCCCGGAACCTGCAACAACCATTCCTGTCCCTGCTCTATCCATGTCTCTGAAATGGCCACAACATCGAAGTCCCAGGTACCTACCCATGCTGCCAGTTCCCCTACCTTATTTCGTATACTCCTGGCATTGAAGTAGACACACTTCAAACCACCTACCTGAACACTTGCACCCTCCTGCGAAGTCAAATCTGTGCTCCTGACCTCTATACTCTCAATCTCCCGTACCCCAAAACTACAATCCAGGTTCCCATGCCCCTGCTGAATTAGTTTAAACCCCCCCAAAGAGTACTAACAAATCTCCCCCCCAGGATATTGGTGCCCCTCAGGTTCAGATGTAGACCATCCTGTCTATAGAGGCCCCACCTTCCCCAGAAAGAGCCCCAGTTACCCAGAAATCTGAATCCCTCCCGCCTGCACCATCCCTGTAGCCACGTGTTTAATTGCTCTCTCTCCCTACTCCTCATCTCACTATCATGTGGCACAGGCAACCACCCAGAGATAACAACTCTGTTTGTTCTCGCTCTGAGCTTCCATCCTAGCTCCCTAAAGGCCTGTCTTACATCCTGCTACAAAGAGGACATTTCATAAGATTGTTAGATTTTGGGACAGTAGGCGCGACTCAGCAGACTAAAGAAAGTGCGTTGAGCAGTGTGTTTAGAGGGGTGTTTCACAGCTGCTGCGATACAGAGATTCACCCTTTGCTGTATTGTTTCACACGGAGTGTTTCACTCTGCCGAGGTCGCACTTCGAGTGATTTCCTGTTGGCCAACTTCCTTCTCAATGTTTCCACCTTTTTAACCAGGTTTAATCTAATCTCTTAACCTTCTCCGTGACCTCCTGTGAGGAATCTTGGCAGAGATTCTTTCAAAGTCCATTTTCTTCATGGTCCTGTAACTCCAAGCCCACCACGTGTGTAACCTCGTTTAAAGAGTTCTATCGTGTTTTTTCAAAGCCAGTGGCCTTCCTTTCTGAAATCTGTATTGGTTGCCTTAAGTTATTCTCACTTTATCTTACTGAGTTAACTGTAAGTCGTTAATTATAAGCTGTTGTTTTCTGATGAGCTTCTGAATTGAGTTTCCGGCCAACACTAAGACCACGTATTCCCGCCTCTGTAAAATCGCCCAACCTTTCCCTGTTTCAGCCCACCTGCTGCTAAAACCTTCCTCTATGCCATTGTTATCTCTAGATTTGACTGTTCCAAGGCAGTCTTAGCTGGTCTCCCACATGCAACCCTCCATAAACATGAGGTCATGTAAAACTTTGCCTGTTTCCGAACTTGCAACTGAACTGTAGTGATCTCTGTCTATCAATATACATGATCAATATATGTAATGCTAGTACAGGCAATGTAACACTAGAGGTCTATCAGAACCTATATTAATGGTTTTCCCGCTCTTTCTGATGAGAGTGTGTATCAGGAGTGCAGAGAGAAGAGACATAGTAAAGCTAGAGAGAAGAAGTTATTTGTTATCAAAGCATTATATTATATAATTTAATTGGTTATCTCTACAATGGTTTCTTTATTTTACGAGTTGAGTATTAAGTAAAAGAACTCACAATATTTATTTACATTACTCAATAAATTAGTTTATATTTAAAAGAAGGCTCATTTCAACAACTTGGCTGGTTTAAAGGAATAATATATATATTACGTAAGGTAATATAACATAAACTTCTATAATTCGCAACTAAACCTCTACAACCTGCAATTAAACCTCTACAACTCTTTGCCTCGCTTTCCTCTCTTTAAGACATTCCTTAGTACCTGTCCCCGAGAATCACGCGGCTGGGGGTCAGGAGAATCCCGCCCAAGTTGTAAAACAACAGGATGATAGCAAGATTTAAGATTAGTTCAATATTTCACCTGCATAATGAATAATTGCTAATGGCTGTTAATCGTTGAACTTTATCGTAGAATTTAGAGTGCAGAACATAAGAACTAGGAGCAGGAGTAGGCCATCTGGCCCCTCGAGCCTGCTCCGCCATTCAATGAGATCATGGCTGATCTTTTGTGGACTCAGCTCCACTTCCCGGCCCGAACACCATAACCCTTAATCCCTTTTTTCTGCACCGGTCCTTGTAAAGAGCATCCACAACTCCAGCCTATCTCCGTAACCCGGTAACCCCACCTAACCTTTTTTGGACAGGGCAATTTATCATGGCCAATCCACCTAACCTGCAGATCTTTGGACTGTGGGCGGAAACCGGAGCACCCGGAGGAAACCCACACAGACATGGGGAGAACGTGCAGATTCTGCACAGACAGTGACCCAAGCCGGGAATTGAACCTGGGACCCTGGAGCTGTGAAGCAACAGTGCTAACCACTGTGCTACCGTGCCTTGATAACGCAACGACTCTAATCAAATGATCAATATGTTATTCGACCCTGCTCTTTCAATCACTTTTTGTATTTTATATTTTGCTTGGAATGGTTGATTTGAAAGTTTCCCTCAGTTTGTCCCATGGTCCCGAAATGAAATATGAGCACCTCGGAGCATTTCATTTCATTTAAAGGTGCTAACTAACTATGGGCGCCATTGTCAAGTTATGGTTGTTGTAGACACTTTTACTGGTTTCATTGTTACAAGGTCGTGAATGTAGACATAAAACTTGCTCAGCTTTAATCACCGTGGCATAATTCTCTCAATGCCATTTTACTTCTGCCTTCAGCATAAAAACATGATTATTTTGAAAAGCTGTTTCATTCAGGACTGGTGATCTCAGCGTAGCTTATCCTGAAAGGAAACAGTTGATTCCTTTAGTTGTCTGACCAATGCTGAGTTCCAAGAACAGGCGAAACAAAACACAATAGTCGTTGGGAAATGTTTACACTCGCAATACATTTCCCTTTGTCGCACGAACCTTCATGGAACAGTTTTACTTTCATTTGAAGGAAAGCTTTAATCCCCGTACCCCTCTCAGTCAGGAGTAACGCTACATCCTGGAAAATACACAGTAAAAAAGCAATGGTTTGGACTTGATTGTTGTCATCACAGCAGAACCCCTGATGTCTGCGTCCATTTAGTAGCAGGCAAAGGCCTGAGGCTGTCTCCCAGCAGGGGGAAGAATTCTCTTGATTAAGAAGGGGGGGCGAAAGGGACTGAAGTGGGATTCCTGGCTGCTGGTGGTGGCGTATCAATTTGGCTCATTAGCTGACACCCCTTATTCCTGAGTCATAGAATTTCATAGAATTTCCAGTGCAGAAGGAGGCCATTCGGCCCATCGAGTCTGCACCGTCCCCCGGAAAGAGCACCCAGCCCAAGGTCAACACCTCCACCCTATCCCCATAACCCAGTAACCCCACCCAACACTAAGGGCAATTTTGGACACTAAGGACTACTAAGCATGGCCAATCCACTTGACCTGCACACCTTTGGACTGTGGGAGGAAACCGGAGCACCCGGAGGAAACCCACGCACACACGGGGAGAATGTGCAGACTCCGCACAGACAGTGACCCAAGCCGGAATCGAACCTGGGACCCTGGAGCTGTGAAGCAGTTGTGCTATCCACAATGCTACCATGCTGCCCCCACAATGCTACCGTGCTGCCACTGCAACTTAGTGGTAGCTTCAGGATGAAATGGAGACTGCACAATGGTTAGCACTGCTGCCTCACTACACCAGGACCTGGGTTCAATTCCGGTGACTGCCTGTGTGGAGTTTGCACGTCCTCAAGGTGAGGAGGTAGGTGGGGGTGGAGACTGCGTTTGAAAGGCTGGGGGGCGGGATAAAGGAGGGACATGAGCATGTGGTGGGGGGAGGGGGGGGGAGTGACGGAAGGGGGGTGGGGTGACTGACTCTGACAGGCACAGGGGACCCCCCAAAGGATGTTCCAAAACTTCAATACTTTGGGATGACTGAACAATCGAATTGGTTCTATTGACAATTGACAACATATGGATTAAAGGGGGTGGCGCGGTGATGCAGTGGTTAGCACTGCTGCCTCACGGCACAGAGGATGCCGGTTCGATCCCGGCTCTGGGTCACTGTCGTGTGGAGTTTGCACTTTCTCCCCGTGTCTGAGTGGGTCTCACCCCTACAACCCAAAGATCAGGCAGCACAAGTGGCTAGCATTGTGGCTTCACAGCGCCAGGGTCCCAGGTTCGATTCCCCGCTGGGCACTGTCTGTGCGGAGTCTGCACGTTCTCCCCGTGTCTGCGTGGGTTTTCTCCGGGTGCTCCTGTTTCCTCCCACAGTCCAATGACGTGCAGGTTAGGTGGATTGGCCATGCTGAATTGCCCCTTAATGTCCAAAAAGGTTATTTGGGGTTATTGGGTTACGGGGATAGGGTAGAAGTGAGGGCTTAAGTTGATCGGTGCAGACTCAATGGGCTGAATGGCCTCCTTCTGCACTGTATGTTCCATGTGCAGGGTAGGTGGATTTGCCGTGCTAAAATTGCCCCTTCATTGAAAAAAAATAATAGGGTACGCTTAAATTTATTTTAAAAAACTTACACGGACTAATGGACCTGTAAAATAGTCATAATTTCACAGAAATCTCAGAGAATTCAGAGACATTTCTGGTGAGCTGGAGTTGCATCAGAACTGTTGATTGCTAATCACACATCGGTGATTATTATTTTTTTTTCCTGTACTCTTTCAAAAATAACTTGTTTGAGTGTGTAAATGTACTGGGATAGTCACCAGCAGTGATTAACACATCCAGTAGGAAAGAAATCGGCGTGTATTACCTTCACAGTGAAACATGAGCTGAAGCAGTGGGAAATATTACACGGGAGGGCAGGGGGAAATGCCACAAAAATGAATTAGTGTAACAAAATTGTTTAAGAGCAACATTTTGCATTTGTAAATGTAGTCCCAGCAGCTGGGGAGACAGGCAGCCCTCAAAAACGGGGAGCTCGTGGAAGCCAGGCTTCAGATATCGGTGGGGCCTGGCAGACTGGCCCTAGGGAGGGGTGACGGTGGGGTGCTGGGGGGGGGGACAGGTATAAGAGGCTGGTGTGGGGAGAGTTTAAAGGGAGTTAAGTACATGAAGCCTCTCTCCTATTAAGGCCAGTTCAGGGTTTTCAGGTGCCCACAGATGTCCATGTCTTTTGGCCTCTGACCTTTGACAATTTAGAATCCGGCTTGAGAATATTTTGGTTTCATTAATCTTCATTATTGTCACAAGTAGGCTTACATTAACACTGCAATGAAGTTACTGTGAAAAGCCCCGAGTCGCCACAATCCACGCCGCCTGTTCGGGTACACGGAGGGAGAGGGGAGAATTCAGATTGTCAGGTTCCAAGTGTTGGCCACTACAGGGACTACAGCAGGTGGTCTGTAGAAGAGAACTACTGGAGGCCAGACTTCAGGTACCCACTGCCTTTCAGGACTTGTAGGAGGAAACCGCAGAGCCCGGAGGAAACCCACGCAGACACAGGGAGAACGTGCCGACTCCTCGCAGACAGTGGCCCAAGTCGGGAATCGAACCCGGGACCCTGACGCTGTGAAGCCACAGTGCTAACCACCATGCTACCGTGCCGATGGCTGCAGCTCAGGGCTTAAAAGGATGCCAAAGCATCATAGAAAATATATGTAAGTCCTTCTCGCGCTGAGCCCATAGCTGATGCATGCCTCTGGAAAGTGCCCAGGCACTATCTTGGCTGCTGTGTGGGAAAGCTGCATTGTATATAGATAGTGAAATTTGAAATATGTGGGCCAGAGCTCTCCAGTAGTTGTGATTCACTTTTCCCACGGTGTGGAGTGGTTCCATTGGGAAAGCCTGACAAGCGGTGGGAAGATGGAAACCAGCCACCAGCGGACGGCCGAGATACACGATGTTGGGGGTCCGGAGAATTCAGCCCCTGATTCACAACCACGCTTTCGGGAACTAATGCTGAAATTTCAGCCCCCGTCCGGTTCCGCAGCTCCATTCCATCTCCGTACCATTTTTACGGAGGTGGGATTGGGAGCGGGGAGTGCCCGCGTAACAGGAATTCCCCCCCCCCCCCCCCCCCCGTCCCACTCCACCTTGTCAGTGTTGGCCAGGCAGCAAAACCCATCTTTATCATTTAGATTCAAAAATTTTGAAGAAAGCGTGCCTCCATTTTGAGGTGTCCTTTCTTTTGAGGTAGCAGGCCTCTGATTGGCCCTCCAAACTTGAGTGCCTGCCTACTATGCTTCATTTTTAATTGACCGCTAACAACATGGTCCTAGTTGTTTTGGACATTTCAGTCCTTTAGCCCTCAGCCCTTCAACCCATGCTCATCTCCGAGGCCTCCTTGCACACTTGTGCCATTTCCATTGCCACTCACCCAGTATCTACCACAGGCAGACCTCAGGAGCTATGTGGAGATGAAAAAGCCTTCCAACAATCTAAAACAGCTCTCATTCATACACACTTGATAGTGGGGGGAAACAACTCTCACTCAAGTGCGCAATTCAAAGCTTTTAAATCCCTCAAATGGTTAATCTTTTATAAAAACAAATAGATTTCTATTCAGACTCAACATCAAAGACAGCCTTTTTTTTAATACCCCTTTAAAGGTCAATCAAACTGTGAACTCAGAATCTCCTGCTGAGATAATTACAGTTTTTAAAACGCAGCCAAACGTTTACAATGACATAATAATAACCCTTGGGTAAATGTTAACAAAAACTTCAATTGAAACTTTACACCTGATGGCCTGTCAATTAAAGAGATCCAGAAAATGAGTAGTTTTAACTCTCACCGACAGCCTGAGTCTCTTTTTCTCCCTCTCAAGTTTAAAGAGTAGGAGACTTAATAAGCTTTAGATCATGAAACTTATACAGACCTTAATTGCACTTCAAGAAAATTTACATCTACTCCATCAGTTTGTTATTCCTACGCTGTGGATTCAGGCCTCCAACAGTGGAAATGGGGTTCTGTTTGAACTCAGCACTTAGATCAGATGGTGTGTTCAGGGACGGAATTCTCCAACCCCCCGCAGGGTCGGGGAATCGCCTGGGGCCGGCGTAAATCCCGCCCCCGCCGTGGATTGACCTGGGAATCGGCGGGAGCGGGAATCACGCCCCGCCGATCGGCGTGCCCCCCCTGTCAGGCCTCTCCCGCCTATGTGCTTTAAACCACCTCTGTGCCGGCGGGATTGGCGGCGCGAGCGGACCCCTGGGGTCCTGGGGGTGGGGGGGGGGCGCGGGGCGATCGGACCCCGGGGGGTGCCCCCATGGTGGCCTGGCCTGCGATCGGACCGCGCATGCGCCGGTTGTGACGTCAGTGGCCGCTGACGCTCCGGCGCATGCGTGGACTTACGCCGACCGGCGAAGGCCTTTCGGCCAGCCCCAACGCTGGCTGGCGGGCGCCAAAGGCCGTTGGTGCCAGTTTTGACGCCAGTCGGCGGTGCGGGAGCCACTCCGGCGCGGGCCGAGCCCCTAAAGGTGTGGAGGGACCTCTGCATTTGGGGCCCACCAACCATTTGTGGAAGTCGAACTCTAAGAAAATCCCGCCCCCTTGTTTCAAGGTTCTGATAATTTTGGAATTCTGTTGCTATTTGCTTTGAAGCATGTGTCTCTGGTACATATACAGTTTGAAAATGAACAGATGCTGTTGTCTTGTGGGATGTCTCTGCGATTAGCCCTTGAACAACAAAAAAACTCTGGCTCTTAATTGAGTGTTAATGAGCGTGCTTGATAAACGTAAATTTTGGAACTTCCAAGTACATGGGTTTCGTTTGTTTCAAACTATAGGGTGGGAACTTTTCTACCTCCGCTGAGGCAGATTCCCCTCTGCCGTGGATGCAGCAAGTCGGTCAAAAGGCCATTGACTTTGGCGGAACTGGAAGATCCTGCCGGAAGGTTCCGGCCATAGTTTTTCTTTGAGAAACCATCAGAGAATCTAATTGGCCCAATACAAACTCATGAGAGTTACGTGGGCAGGGTGGGTATAATAATAGTCTTTATTGTCACAAGTAGGCTTACATTAACACTGCAATGGTGTTACTGTGAAAAGCCCTGAGTCGCCACATTCCGGCGTCTGTTCGGGTACACAGAGGGGGAATTCAGAATGTCTAATCCACCTAACAGCACGTCTTTCGGGACTTGTGGGAGGAAACCGGAGCACCCGGAGGATACACACGCAGACACGGGAAGAAGGTGCAGACTCCGCACAGACAGTGGTCCCAGCCGGGAATCGAACCTGGAACCCTGGCGGTATAGATGGATATGGGCCAAATGCGGGCAAGTGGGTCTAACAAAGTGATAGAAACTGGGCGGCATGGACCAGATGGGCCGAAGGGCCTGTTTCCACGCTGTAAACGTCTATGACTATGAATATGACTGTATGAGGAGTCTGGGCAGAGTAGATAGGGGGAAACTGTTCCCACTGGTGGAAAGATCAAGAATCAGAGGACGCAGATTTGACAAAATAAGAAAAGATGAAGGTGAGGCAAAAATCTTTTTACACAGCGAGGCCTTAGGATCTGGTAGACATGAAATGCACAGTCGGAAAGCAGAGGGGAGGCAGGTGGCTTTCAAAAGGGAATTGGATCATCATCCAAAAAATAAACTAAAATTGTTGGTCTACGAGCAAAAGGCTGGGGCGTGGCATCAGATGAACTGTTCTTGCAGCGAGCCAACACAGACCCGACGGGCTGAATGGTCTCCTTCTGTGCAGTAACCACTCTATGATTTTACAATCCACATTTTTCATTAACGAGGAGGTTCAGGGTAATTCTGGGGGGGGGGGTTTGTATTCACGCACAGTTCAATAAAGGTTGGCGATGTGAAAACTGCACCCCCCCCTCACCCCGCCCCCCCCCCCCCCCCCACAGGATCACGCCAGCAATTGGAGGAAACAACGTTCGCAGGTGAGCTTTCAACACTATTTTTCCATCTTCTATTTGCCATGCTTAGCCAAAATGCGATGGGAACCCAGGGTATAATCTGGAATTTATGGCTTTTCAGTACAGATTTGGCTCAGATTATTAACTGAAGCATGATGTACGGCGTCAACCATTGCTGAGTGGAAACCCGCCGTCCGGTGATTAATTTTATGTTCACTGTGGCCAGATTTCTGTTTGTGAAAGAAAACTGTTTTATGAGGGGGATGAGTAAAGTTGAAAGGACATTTCAAGAACAGACTGCAAGAGCATTTTAAAGCCTTTGGGATTTATTATGCAGCAAATAATTTAGGGAAAGCTTTTGACCAGCTTTTCCAGTTCAGTGGATTAATGTACGTCAGGAACAATAATTACACAGAACTGCATATATATATTTATATATGTCGCAGAAGTAGCCCATTGAGCCCAACCAGCTCACGGCTGTATTTTGTATGCTCAACGCAAGCCTCCTCTGAAACGTCCTTCGACATAACCGCAGACAGGGTTCTCCGTTTCCCCAACCGTTTGTTTGTCGGTGGCGTGCTGTTCGCTGGTGGCAGCGGGATTCTAGACTCATAGAATCATGGTGTGGTAGTATGGCTAGAGAGATCATATTACCGGAGAACCAGGCTGCCATTGGTACAGCAGCCTCGCTGCCCATTGGCCCAGGCAAGTCATGTGCCTCTCTGCCAATTGGTTGTGGCTGGTCACGTGAATCCCCGCCGATTGGCTGAGAGGTTGGTAGCTCCGCCTACAAGGCAGGGTATAAGAGCTCGTGTTGGCTGGCAGTCGGCCTTTCTCTGTACGACCACTGCCTGGCTCACATCTAGCGTATTAAAGCCTGTTGTTTGGAACTTCACTACGACTCGAGTCCAATTGATGGTGTATCACATGGGATCCCCCACAGTGCACAAAGAGGCCATTTGGCCCATCGTGTCTGCAACGACCCTCCTAAAGAGCACTCTACCCACGTCCACCTCCCCTTCCATCCTGCCCTATCCCGCTAAACTAACCTGCACATCCCTGAAGTCTAAGTGCCAATTCGGCATGGCTAATCCACCTAACCCGCAAATCTCTGGACTGTGGGGTGGGGGGGGAGGGGGAGCCAGAGCACCCGCGGGAAACCCACGCAGACCTGGGGAGAACCTGCAAACTCCACACAGACAGTCACCCAAGGCTGGAAATGAACCTGGCTTCCTGGCGCTGTGAGGCGGCAGTGCTAGCCACTGTGCCCACCCTCTCCCCCCACCCCCCCACCACCTTGAACGCCACTTTCTCAGCACTCTCTGGGCAAAGAGGTTTCCTCAGATTGCCTTGGATTTCTTGGCGACTGTCTTTATATTGGCGGCCTCCTAATTTGTTCCGGCATGCTCTCTCCTCTCTCAAGATCTTGCATTAATTTAAAGACCTCTATTGGATCTCCCCCTCTGCCTTCTCCTTTCAGAAGAAAAGAGACTGAGCCTGTTTACCCTTTCCTGATTGGTACGACTCTTGTACATGCCTTATAAATCTTTTTTTTTAATTCGCACCCTCGCCAGCGGCTCTAGATCTTTTTTATTGCCCAACGAGCAGAACAGTACAGACTGTTCCAAGCGTGGTCCAATTTAAATCTAATTTCTGACGCTAAAAATTGGAAAAGGAAAGGCTACACTGAATAAAAGAGTAACGGCTGCGCTGTTAATGTCTTCAATGATGACTTTGTCTTCTGTACTTAAAGATTGGTAAACAATCTCTGTATAATAACGATAAAGAATGATCGCCGTGTCGTAAGTGTGTTTAGTATTGAATAAGTCCAATCAAAATCGCTTATCTGAATCAGAAAGATGAGGGTTCAAGCCCCACTCTGGGGGGGGGGGGGGGGGGGGGGGGATTTGTTGAGGGGAAATTTAATGGCTGCAGTGTTGGAGGGGGGGGGGGTGCATCTGCTGGCAGGGAATTAATGGCAAGCCCACCGTGGCTGAAGAGTTTTATCACGACTACTGTGAAGCTCTGGGCACCATGAAGTAACATTTGTAGCCTTGTTCCAGTTAACAATAAGCCTTTATTAAGAGCAGAAGACCCCACACTAAGTCTCTAAACATCACTACCCACTGGAGTGACACTCACCCTGTGGCATGTACCCTCTCACATCATTGTGTGGGTGTCATTATACTCAGTTCCCGTAGGTACCAGATCCTGCTTCTACATTGACCATTTTGAAGCGACTCAATGGGACTGAGTCCTGTTCAGTCATTTACTTTCTCGTTGTCGGCATTATGAGAGGAATTTCCCACCGCAGGTCTTAATGCTGGGCAGATATCACACCCTCTAAGAACTGCTGGACAATCAGAGACCAGTGGGCCTCCGCTATCAGCAGTGTCACCGGATGCGGTAGTGGCCATTGCCTGTACTGCAAGAGGCCCAGCTGGAGGATCGGTGATGGAGCCCCCAGGAATAAAGTGAGGTAGCGAGTTTGCTAGGGCCAGACAAGGAGGCCCTGGTGAGGGTTAGCGGAGGGGTGGTATTCCATGGCTCCAGTGGGTCTCTTGGTTGGGTGTGGGCTGCCCAAGTAGAAGACCCCACACCCCCTCCACCCTCTAAACCAGGCTGCAGGGATACCCAAAAGTGTTTACCCGAGAAGTTGTCAGTGAGTCTGGCCCCTCGCCACCTGCTGCTGAAATACCCCTCAAGGGCCTCAATTGTTCCCACCATGGCTAAATTGGATGGAGGGCGGTAAGGCAGGGGTGGCACGGTAGCACAGTGGTTTGCACGTTGCTTCACAGCTCGAGGTTCGATTCCCAGCTTGGGTCACTGATTGCGCGGAGTCTGCACCTTCTCCCCTTGTCTGTGTGGGTTCCCTCCGGGTGCTCCGGTTTCCTCCCACAGTCCAAAGATGTGCAGGTTAGGTGGATTGGCCATGACCAATTGCCCTTAGGTTAGGTGGGGTTACTGGGTTACAGGGATATGGTGGAGGTATGGGCTGAAGTGGGCTGCTCTTTCCAAGGGCCAGTGCAGACTCGATGGGCTGAATGGCCTCTTTCTGCACTCTAAATTCTATGTAAAATCTCCACCCCGCAAATTCCCACCTGGTCACCCACTGCCAACAAACCCCCCCCCTCACCTCAAGCTTTCAGACATATGGGGCTGGATTCTCCAAAAATGGGGCTATGTCCCCACGCCACCATACAAAACGCTGGCGTTTCACGCCAGACTTTCCTTAAAGAAATTAAGGCCTATTTACCTACCTGCAGGAAGCTGGCAGGGCCCCGGAGTGCTTCTCGCAGCCTTTGCTGAGCCAACGGGCCCCCGCACTTCCGGTTCGAGACTGCGCATGCGCATGGTGGCGGCCTACAGCGGCCGCGCCGAACACGATAGTGGACTCGGTCAGCGGACCTGGACCAATAAACAAGGTGCCAATGATCTGCCCTGTGCCGCTCCATCTAACCCGCTCGATCGCTGCCCCGGCCACCTATCAGGTCCCCCCCCGGTACTTGATCCCTAAGGTTAGGTGGGGTTACTGGGTTACGGGGATATGGTGGAGGTATGGGCTGAAGTGGGGTGCTCTTTCCAAGGGCCAGTGCAGACTCGATGGGCTGAATGGCCTCTTTCTGCACTCTAAATTCTATGTAAAATCTCCAACCCGCAAATCCATATCCCCTCCACCCAGACGGCCGCAGACTGATGAAATTGCATTTTCACAATCTGCACATTTCAAAACCAGTTATTTCCTGTGAAGCTGTTCGCCGTCCATTATGTACGGAAATTACATTAATCCCTTTGTCATTGAGGAACTTTGGCTCCAGAAATGTAACAGCATAAAATAAAATAGTTGCTGATTTAATTGCTGTGAAAATTGTGCTCTTGACAAAATAAGTCGATTTGCTTGTGGAATTGAGATTCCAATGATTTTTGGGTGTTGTGTTCATCTGTCACAATGGGGGTAACTGTGGTCGCTTTGTCCAACAATTGTCATTCATCACCGTTCTGACTTTCGAGTGTTTATTTATACAAATAGGGCCAAGTAAACCGTTGATGATCAGCACAGCCTCAGAAACAACCTGTTATACTCAATAAAGCTCGAGCATATCTTGGGCTCAAGTTCTGGGGGGCGACTCTATGTGCCTGGAAACGCGGGGCGGGGTAGCATGGTGGCACAGTGGTTAGCACCGCTGCCTCACAGCACCAGATTCAATTCCAGCCTTGGGTTACTGTCTGTCTGGAGTTCGCACTTTCTCCCCGTGTCTGCGTGGGTTTCCTCCGGGTGCTCTGGTTTCCTCCCACAGTCCAAAGATGTGCAGGTTAGGTGGATTGGCCATGATAAATTGCCCCTTTAGTGTCCAAAGATGTGAAGATTAGGTAGGGCTATTGCCCTTTAGTGTCCAAAAGGTTAGGGGTGGCTATGGGGTTATGGGCATAGGATATGGGAATGAGCCTGGGTAGGGTAATCTTTCAGAGGGTTGGTGTGGACTCGATGGGCCAAATGGCCTCCTTCTACACTGCAGGAATTCTTTTTTTTAATTGAGAGTACCCAATTTTTTTTTTCAAATTAAGGGGCAATCAACCTACGCTGCACATATTTTTGGATTGTGGGGTTGAGATCCACGCAGACACGGGGAGAATGTGTAAACTCCCCACGGACAGAGACCTGGGGCCGGGGTCGAACCCGGGTTCTCAGTGCTGCGAGGCAGCAGTGCTAACCACTACGCCACCATGCAGCCTCTCACTGCAGGGATTCTATAGTTCTATGGGTAACACCATAATTGGTTTACAGACGATCAGAAATGAAGCTGTCGCACAGACCCTCATCACCAGCCTGTAGGTGAGACTGGCCAAAAAGCAGGCCCTAAATTGTCTGTAACTCTCCCACACCTTTACCTTAAAAAAAGGCTGAACATTATCGGTACAATAGGTTTCGCCTCTTCTAGGTTTGCCAAGTGCTCCCCAAAACCAGATAAACTATATTGTGGTAGTCACCACTGATGTATTATATTGGATATATATATATGGGTTTTACGGTTAGGCCCCTGTACTACAGGTACGAGGGTAGATCCCTGCCAGCTGGCTCCGCCCAGTAAGCGGAGTATAAATATGTGTGCTGTCCGTACGGCAGCTATTTCATCAGCTGCTGTAGGAGGCCACACATCTCAGTGTAATAAAGCCTTGATTACATTCTACTCTCGTCTCGTCGTAATTGATAGTGTTTCATATATAGAGAGGGAATTATCAACTTAGGTTGCTACCTTGTGGTGTTGATTAATGTTACGAAGTGACTAGTTTAGTTGCTGTCCCCTACCCACCATCAGTATAACTCTTGTCAACACAGGGAGAGGTGGTGTCGTAGAGGTACTGGCACTGGGATTGTAATCCAGTAACCATGGGTAATGCTCATGGCAGACGGTGACATTTGAATCCAATAAATTGGAATTAAAAGTCCAATGATGACCATGAAGCCATTGTCGATTATCATAACCCATCTGGTTCCCTTTAGAGAAGGAACACTGCTGTCCTTACCTGGTCTGGCCTGCATGTGACTCCAGATCCGTGACTCCAGACACACAGCAATGTGGTTGACTCGTAAATAGCCGAGCAAGCCACTCAGTTGACGGGCAATTCGGCAATAAATGCTGGTCCAGCCAGTGAGCCAGCTACATTCAATGAGTTAAAAAAAACATGGCGTAGAATTTTGAGGATGGCAAACAATCGGCGACTCTCTAAATCCCACTGCCTATAACGCCCACTTGAGCGTTGATTGGCAGTGGGCGGGACTTATGTCCACCCTTGGATCGCAGTGTCGGGGGGTAGGCCAGGGGAGGAGGGGGACACGAAGCTCCAACATCCTGGGGGCCTTCAGGGTGAGGTGCCCCTCCCCTTACCCCTTTCTGCCCACCTCGCCTCCCCACCACTGCAGCCACACCTACAAATTGGGGCTGGGTGGGTTAATGGCCACTTAAGGACCATTCAACTTAAGAACTTAAATGGTGATGCGGCACATTTCCCGCCCGAGGCCCTGCCTACCTAACCGTGAAATTACTCCTTAGTTTGGGCGGACAGGTTCCCGGGGGGGGGGGGGGGGGGGGGGGGGGGATCCCGTCCATTCAATTTTCGCCCCCTCCATCCCGGCCTCAGAACCCACCTTTGGGGGGGGGGGAAGGGTAAAGTTCTGCCCTGGATGACCATTACCATTTGTGGAGAGCAACGTGTTGGCATTTATCCCAACCCCAATTTGCACCAAATGTGCCACGGGTACAAACCCCTATTGCAAATTATTGGAGGCCATGCCTACAGATTTCATGTTGCCCGGGTGTCCGAGTTAAATGCTTATGAGTAATCTTGAATTGGAGAATGGAATGTGCAGCTCCAAGTGGCTGGGGTTAACTTGGAACCCTCGGTTGCAATGTTCTCACATGAGGTCGGGAGAACTTTTCATTATTTCTTGCTCATTCCCACTTTCCATGTAATCGTGTAATCGGGAGATGCTACACTCATTGCCTTTTGATTTACATACTTAATTTCCCGTCCTCTCCCTGACTTGCCTGATTAGTGCCAAAGGTGGGCTGCAGGAGTGGCAGAGATTTGGTGCATTCAGCAGGTGACGTGAGGAACATCCACATCGCCGACCCCCGAATGCAGCTAATCTGTAGTCACTGCAGGGGGAAATGCACCAAGGAGGCAACACCCCAGCACCACGCCCAGACCATGCATGCGGACATGCGGCTACAGAACCTGGAGGAACAGGAACAATGCAGGGGTGAGGCTGGAAGCACGGCTGAGGAGGAAACAATGTGGAGGAGGCTTTGATTCGCAAAGAGTTCTGATAGACCACCTGAATCTAGTTTATATCCGCATATCTCCCAAGACGTGTCAGTCACTCATTTGTGATGTAGTGTTGTTTTCTTTCAGCTGCTCAAATAAGTCCCAATACAGGAATTTGAACGGAAAGCTTTTAAGAGTCATTATGAAACTGGATATTAGAGCTAGGGGTAGAGTGCTACATTAACACATACAAAAAGCACTTGCAGCCCAAATGATCTGGAGTTGTAGACATTGGTTGCTACTAAGAAACAAAATAGATTTATGGACGATTTTTGTTTATTAAAAAATTGCACAGCAAGAGCAAATATGCAAATATAAATAATGGCGTCTGGCAGAGAGATACTCAGAACTTAAGGAACATTAGTGGGACCATGTTGTGACCAGGTGCGTGCATTGAATTATCAAATGTTTTAATGGCAGGGTAAATAATTAAAGTTTTGGATCGTTGAACTCTGAGGCCAAAACTATTCTCATTTTAAAGATAGATGAATGCCTTCAAATATGAGCTGTGGGATTATACCAAATGATATTCAGTGAAATTTGTATTTTTATCAGATAATGGGCGTAATTCAGCGGACTCACCGAACAAACATCCTGCTATCCAACAGCACTTTTCAAAAAAAATTTAGAGCACCCAATTATTTTTTTTTCCAATTAAGGGGCAATTTAGCATGGCCAATTCACCTGCCCTGCGCATCTTTGGGTTGTGGGGGTGAAACCCACGCAGGTACGAGGAGAATGTGCAAACTCCACACGGACAGTGACCTGGGGCCAGGATTCGAACCCGGGTCCTCAGCGCTGTAGCCCAAGTACTAACCACTGCGCCACGTGCCGCCCCATCCAACAGCACTTTGCTGGTTTATTTTGGCATTGGGGAGTTTCTCCCCACTGAGGCTGAACTTAGAGGGATACCCTGCTGGCGAGCTGAAGCTCCTCATAGATCGGGACGCCATTTTGTCCGGCATCCCTGTACCTCCTCCCTCTGCCTTTCAGGTCACGTTCCCCCCCCCCCCCCCCCCACTATTATTTGACCACCGCTAACTTGAGGAGGCCCCTGGGAACGCCCCCTCAGCCCCCATTACCTCGCAAGGCCCCCCTTGTCCCAACCCCTGGCAGTGCCAACCAGGCACCTGGGCACCCTAGAACTGACGAGGAAGTGGAATCTAGCAAAGACAGGAAATGAGACACCTCCAAATAAAACACTTCCTCCGCAAAGAGACAGTGGGGTACCTCGAGGGCCCGAGAAACTGCACTACTAGAGGACCTGATAGGTACAAGCAGCGGGAAGGGGGGGGGGGGCTATGTGGGAAAATATATGGACAGTTACTGGACAAGACCAGACACACGTGGGAGGATGAACTGGGGACAGATGTAGGGTGGGTATTCTGGAGCGAACCTCACCTCCTCCTGTGCAAGGCTAAGCCTAATGCAGCTGAAAGTGGTGCACAGACCACACCTGACCAGAACCCGAAGGAGCAGGTTCTTCCCGGAGGTGGAGGATAAATGTGAACGGTGCCAGAGGGGCCCAGCCAACCACACCCACATGATCTGGGCTTGTCCCAAACTTGATGGGTTCTGGACAGCCTTCTCCGATGCAATGTCCAAGGTTGTGGGGGTGAGGATGAAGCCATGCCGATTGTGGCAATCTTCGGGGTATCGGAGCGGCCATAGCTACACATGGGAAAGGGGGCCAATGCCTTCGCTTTCGCTTCCCCAATCGCACGCCGGAGAATCCTGCTCGGCTGGCGGTCGACAGCACCACCCACGGTTGCAGACTGACTTGCTGACTTTTCAGAATTTATCCATCTGGAGAAGATTAAATACGTCATCCGAGGGTCGGAGGAAGGCTTCCTGGATATTTGAGGGGCGTTTGTCGGCCTGATCCAAAATCTGTTTGAGGCCAGCAATGTGGAGTAAGCTAAGAATAAAAAACCAAGGTCGATGAGGAAGCAAAGGACTACGCAACCCAGAGGGGGAGAGGGGATCGCTTCGGGGGCCTCGGAGATAGGGATGCCATTTAAAAATGGCGTCCCGATCTCTCACTGCACTGGGGAGTTCCAGCGAGCGGAGCTTCCCTGTGTACAAAACGAGACTATTTGTGGCTTCGGCTATGTGTTCCCCGCTGAGGCCCTTTGTACAACACGGCTAAATGTGCTCGCTCTGGGACTTTGTTCCCATTTAGTCGAATCGATCCCTTAATGTCCTTACCAATGTGGTGATGTGCATCACCATGTATACACAAGGGGTTAATGTAAATACACTACAACTAAGTAAACACTAGAGGGAGCACCAGAGCTGTCATGATGTGCAAACATGCAGCTAATGAACACTTAGAATAGGACACAACCAATGAGCAGTCAAGACACCCAGAGGTGGCATTACCACAAGGGGGCATTACACAACCCATATAAAAGGACAGAGCACACATGCTCTGCCTCTTTCCACAGACCCACAACTGGAGAGTACATCAGGGTTGATCAGAAGCATCACACCCAGCACGTGGCTTAGAGCAGACTGGTGTAGTTAGACTGAGTTACTACAGTTAAATTAGCAGGAGAGTCGAACTCATTTAAGAACTGTCTTAATAGTTCAATAAACATATTGAACTCATTACAAATTCTGGACCTTCCTTTGTCAAAGCATACATCAAGGAAGCAGCTTATGCTACATGAAGAAGCAGAACACAACAACCAGGACTGGCCTGCATGTGACTCCAGCCCACTGTCGTGATGCACGTTTAATGGCCCTCAATCTCAATTAGCTGAGCAAGCCACTCTGCTCAAGGGCAAATAGGGATGGATCAACAAATGCTGGTACTGCCAGTGATGCCTGGATCTTGTAACAAAGACTAGAGAAAAGACCGCCTGCAGAGATGAATGGCTATATTTTGAGATGACCTTTCAGAGCCTGCAACTTTGTCAGCCTGTTGAGGTTTCAGTCCTCATTCAGTCTGCTTTCCTGAAGGAGTCTGTGCATTGACATTAACCCAGTCTCTCTCATTCAACTGCGTCTGCGACAGATTCAATGGTGGCCGTGAAGTTTTCAATGAAGACTTTGATCTGACTTTCAGAAGCTTGCATGTGCTATAGAAACAACTGTGAGGACTTTATCTTTGCTGGTGCTACCTTGCATTTCCAGTTTAGATGAGTTAAACATCCTGCAGAGATGACGGATCATTTAACCCACAAACGGGAAAATACACAAGAGCTGGCAGCCTGAGGCCATTCCAATTAATAACGATAACTTGTGGATCAAAGCTTCAGCAGGGGTCTGAAGAGTAGGCAATAAAGAGGTGCAAATGAGTCAAGCTAAATACAGTTAAACATGAATTTACAACTGCAGTAATTACTCAGTCTGATGAATTATTCCCGGTGCAAAAGTAACTTTAGCCCCTCCTGTTTTACTCTCACTTTAAAAAAACATTTATCTGGCCCTAACAAATTTTCTTGCTTAATTAACCTATATGATAGAGCAATTGAATGGGAAACAGGTAGCTCATGGGGAATGCAGGGAGGAGAGAGTGCAGAACTAAAACTTTCCCCATTGTTGAACATGTACTGTGGCATTGATTGGCTTGGCCTTCGTTCCAATGGGCTTTATGGAGGGGGAGATGAGGGGTTAATAATCTTTATTAGTGTCACAAGTAGGTTTACATTAACACTGCAGTGAAGTTACTGTGAAAAGTCCCGAGTCGCCACATTCCGCGCCTATTCGGGTACATAGAGGGAGAATTCAGAATGCCCGATTCACCTAACAAACCCATGTTTCGGGACTTGTGGGAGGAAACCGGAGCACCCGGAGGAAACCCATAGAGACACGGGTAGAACGGTTACCCAAGCCGGGAATCAAACCTGGATCCCTGGCGCTGTGAGGCAACAGTGCTAGCCACTGTGCTACCATGCCATCCTTCAAGAAGGCACCATGTAGGTAATCACGAACCTGTCCCAGTAGTCAGGGTGCCTGCTGTTGTACAGTAAAGGAGCTGCCCTGCTGAGCGTGTCTAATACCAAAGTGACAAAACTGCCAACATCTCACAGATGGTTGCGAGGGAGCATTTACTCTCCTCCAGCCTTGATCCTTTGTATTGAGGCTTCTGTGGGCAGGATTCAGAAGGAATATGAAGAACGATTTATGCTTGTCTTCAGATTTGATTGATAAATATCTAGGTTCGCATCTAATATACCATCTGTCGATTTAGTGGCACGCTTGACTTGCACAGACGTGATGTGGAGATGCCGGCGTTGGACTGGGGTGAGCACAGTAAGAAGTCTTACAACACCAGGTTAAAGTCCAACAGGTTTGTTTCAAACACTAGCTTTTGGAGCACTGCTCCATTCACCTGAGGAAGGAGCAGTGCTCCGAAAGCTAGTGTTTGAAACAAACCTGTTGGACTTTAACCTGGTGTTGCACAGGCGTGTTAGTAATATTGAACTAAAATTACACTTGGAACTGATTCAAGTCGTACCAGTGCACCGCTGCATATCCCAGTTGGCAAGTCGTACCAGTGCACCGCTGCATATCCCAGTTGGCAAGTCGTACCAGTGCACCGCTGCATATCCCAGTTGGCAAGTCGTACCAGTGCACCGCTGCATATCCCAGTTGGCAAGTCGATCCGCATCTGTAAACAAATCCTTAGTTATCAGCAGAAAACATTGGAGCCGGAATGCACCGGCCGTTGGGATTCGCTTTTCCCGCTGGCAGTACAGCCCCGCCCGTGGGTTTCCCGGCAACGTGGGGTGGCTTGAATGGGAAATCCAATTGATAAGTGGCGGGATTAGAGAATCTAAATTTTTTCATGAGATATGGGTGTCGCTGGGCAAGGGCAGCATTTGTTGCCCACCCCTAATTGCCCTTGAACTGAGCGGCTGGCTCGGCCATTTCAGAGTCAACCACGTTGCTGAGGGTCAGGAGTCACGTGTAAGGCAGAGCAGGTAAGGACGGCAGATTTCCCTCCCTAAAGGGTCTTTGTTTTGACAACTATCAATTATATTCCATAACTGAGGCTAGCGTTACAATCCAGATTGATTCAGTTTAAATTGTGGCAGGATTTGAACCCACCACCCCACAGCAATAGCCAGTACCTCTGGATTATTAGCCCAGCCATATCACTACTATGTCACCATCTCCCCGTAAAGTTGCCTGTAAAGTTTGTCATATTCAGAGCGGTGTGTTATCTCCACCTATCAAGGCATGGGTAATATTCCAATAGTCCTTCAGGCCAAGATAAATTGCTACTGTAGTCATTATTTATTTGCAAAAGGTTTTTCTGAAAGTAGATGAATTGGGAGTACTATCAATGCCTGGTATGTTTCTGATGCTTTTGGCTTGCACTGTGTAAGAAGGATTTGGATACTTGCTGGGAGAGTAACTGCTAAAGACTTCGTGGAAAGGAGCAGTAACTGAATGTGTTACAGCTGGGGTACTGAGGTAATCAGTTAAAATCTGATGGTCCGAGATTCCAACAGATAGAATTTTCCACCAACAGGATTTTCACTCCCGCTGAGGTCAATGGACTTTTGAATGGCTGGCTGCATTTTCCAGCCCCACCCCTTTGTGACGGGGCCATAACATTCAGTCCAATGGGCTGAGTGGCCTTCATCCGTACTGTTGCAGTCCAAATTCAGGTTCTTTTACAATTCATGCTGAACAACTGTAGCCAAGTGCTCGAAAGTAAATAGCTTAACAGTTTAATTACGAGGTTCGGCTGGCATTTATAAAGCATAAGAGCAAAGCTTAAGTGCTTTTATGCTGTTCCTCCAAACTGGAGACTAAATTACAGCTCATACTTCCTTTCTACCAGCTATAATTTTTCTAATGCGTATGCAGAAATTATATAAAATGAAAAGTGGTGACAGGTTGGGTCCTCTGCATTGTCAATATTGCTTTGAACCGTCACCAAATTATTTTCCGCTAAATGCCACTTCCAAGTAATTCACATGAGTTATTTCACAGTTCTAACACAGCTATAACTGAACTTTTTGAATAACACAGCAGCCTGCATTTAACTAGCACCTTTAACATATCGAACCTCCCAGGAGGTCCTTAACAAGACTAATATCAATTTAAAAAAGCAATTTTGTCTCTGAGCAGCAGAACAGGATGTCATGTTTTTGTTAATGTGAAACTTGAAATTCATTTGCAGTAAAACATTGGGTAAGATAATTAAATAGTGGCTCCTGGGATATTTGTTAAATGTTTACTTCTCCTAATCTGCTATAGTTTGATGGATTTATATGTCACGCTGCTTGGGATCGCATTAGGTTTCCCTTTCTGGAAATGTTTGTTCGCTTCTTCCAAAGTAATGGTTTTTATCGCTGTAAATTATTTAGTAATATATTTCAATAGATGTTGGTCTTTTTACACTGTAGTGTGCTATTGGGCATTAGGGGTGGCACAGTAGCACAGTGATTAGCACAGGTTCCCAGCTTCGATTCCCAGCTTGAGTCACTGTCTGTGCGGAGTCTGCACCTTCTCCTCGTGTCTGCGAGCGTTTCCTCCCTGACTCCAGTTTCCCCCCACAGGACCCGAAAGACATGCTTGTTAGGTAATTTGGAAATTCTGAATTCTCCCTCTGTGTACCTGAACAGGCCCCAGAATGTGGCGACTAGGGGATTTTCACAGTAACTTCATTGCAGTGTTAGTGTAAGCCTACATGTGACAATAATAAAGATTATTAGAACATAGAACAGTACAGCACAGAACAGGCCCTTCGGCCCTCGATGTTGTGCCGAGCAATGATCACCCTACTCAAACCCACATATCCACCCTATACCCGTAACCCAACAACCCCCCCTCCCCTTAACCTTACCTTTTAGGACACTACGGGCAATTTAGCATGGCGAATCCACCTAACCCGCACATCTTTGGACTGTGGGAGGAAACCGGAGCACCCGGAGGAAACCCACGCACACACGGGGAGGACGTGCAGACTCCGCACAGACAGTGACCCAGCCGGGAATCGAACCTGGGACCCTAGAGCTGTGAAGCATTTATGCTAACCACCATGCTACCGTGCTGCCCAAAGATTATTATTATTATTTAAATTCTTCTTATTATTATTATTTAAATTATTATCTCTTTAAAAAAATTTAGAGTACCCAAATCATTTTTTCCAATTAAGGGGCAATTAAGTGTGGCCAATCCACCTCGCCTGCACATTTTTGGGTTGTGGGGGCAAACCCCACGCAGACACGTGGAGAATGTGCAAACTCCACATGGACAGTGACCCAGAGTAGGGATCGAACCTGGGACCTGAGCGGCGTGAGGCAGCAGTGCTAACCACTGTGCCACCGTGCTGCCCAAAGATTATTATTATTATTTAAATTCTTCGGTGTGCTGTTTTCAGTAAACTGGTTAACTTGCTTTAAAATGATTTACGCTCTATTTTTAACACCTGAAATAAATGGACTAATGAGAAATCACAGCTGTCCATTTAAAAATAAAACACATCAAAGTTACCTCATTCTCCCATCTGTGTACCCAATCCGCTGACTAATATCAGTAACGAATTATCCCGAGTGGTGTAATTTTCTGAATAAAGTTCGAATGTAGGGCTGGTTTAATGTAGGGCTGGTTTAGCTCAGTGGGCTAGATAGCTGGTTTGTAATGCAGAACATGGCCAGCAGCGTGGGTTTCAATTCCTGTACTAGCTTACCCGAACAGGCGTCGGAATGTGGTGACTAGGGGCTTTTCACAGTAACTTCATACTTGTGACAATAAAAGATTATTAAGGGGCTGGTTTAGCACAGTGGACTGAACAGCTGGCTTGTAAAGCAGAACAAGGCCAGCAGTGCAGGTTCAATTCCCATACCAGCCTCCCCGAACAGGCGCTGGAATACGGATATAGGGTGGATACGTGGGTTTGAGTAGGGTGATCATTGCTCGGCACAACATCGAGGGCCGAAGGGCCTGTTCTGTGCTGTACTGTTCTATGTTCTATAAGGTTGCCATCAAGTGGTTCGGCAGGGGTAAAATGTCTTCATCATACTCCCCATATTTCATGGTGAGGATCATGAGGGATTGCTGAGCTAATCACGCTATCGGGCCATCATTTTGAGTGGGCGGTTGAATAGCAAAGCTCCACAGTTGGCCACAACCCCTCCCCCTCTGCATCGCTAATCAGCCACCCCACTGTGGTGATATGCATCACTGTAGATACACAAGGGGTTAATGTAAGTACATGTAGCTAGGCAATAGAGGGAGCACCAGAGACATGACACACAGACATTCAACCAATAGGTCAGTAAGATAGGACACGACCTATGGGCACCCACGATAGACACAGAGGTGACACTACCACAGGGGGGCATTACACCAACCCATATAAAAGGACACAACACACATGATCTTCCTCTTTCCAGTGGAGACACTCAGTGAGTCCAGACACAGGGTTGATTGAACATCACACCCACCACGTGGATTGTAGCAGACTAGTTCGTCAGCCTGAGTAGCTATAGAAGGATTAACAGTAGAGTCGAATCCAAGTAGGAGAATTGTTAATAGTTTCATAAACGTGTTAAAGCTATCTCCACATCTGAACCTTCCTTTGTCAGAGTGCACATCAAGGAAGCAGCTTATGGTAAGTCAAGAGCATAACAAGACACCCACCCCCCAGATTTTCTGGGTCCCCTCTACCTTCAAGTAGGGGGTGACCCGTCCCTCCCCCCAGAAACCCTTAAATAAGGGGGACCACCCCACAGAGACCCCCTAAATAGAAAGACCCCCTCCCCCCACAAACCTCCCAGAAAAGACACCTTGGTCAGGAAGTCCCCAGAAAAAACAAACTTGTCAAGAAGCCCCTCAGAAAAGATACCCCGGTCTGGAAGCTAGAGAGGATTCCAGACAGAGACAGAGAAACGAATTACTGTTGTAACACTCACCTGAGTATACACCAGCTGGCTCAAACAGAGGAAATACCATGTGTAAATTTCTGGAAAGAGAAAGCAGTGATCTCTGTTTAAACCCCTCAGATTCTTCAGCTGCAGGCCATTCATTCATTTCCCTAACTGGGCTGTGAATGACAGCTTCCACATACATAGCTGTCAGCCTTGCTTCATTCATCGTCCTGTTTTAAATAAATTTAGAGTACCTAATTATTTTTATTCAGATTAAAAGGCAAATTGGCATGGCTAATCCTGCTACCTGCACATCTTTGGTTGTGTGGGTGTGTAATGACTTAGGCCAGGCCTTTGAGATTGGCCAAGTAGAATACGAGTTCCCTGATTAGTGGCCCAAACAGGGAACCCCTTTCTGTGTATATAACAGGGAGTGTCAGATCCTCTGCACTCCCGGTGTAGACAGCAGGCTGAATGGTCATGGTTGTTCAGCTGTTGGGTTTGTAAATAAAAGGAATTCTGGTGACGGGACTTCTACCTCCGAGGACTTATTACAGGGTGTGACCCACGCAACCACGGGGAGAATGTGCACACTCCACATGGACAGTGAGCCAGGGCCGGGATTGAACCCCGATCCTCAGTGCCATTAGGGGAGCAGTGCTAACCACTATGCCACTGTGCTGCCCTACATTAATCTTCCTTCATGGTTGGGTAACTCTGCAGTGTTGTACCCGCAATGTTTACAAACATCAACCACTTCAAAGAGAGTTAAGTGCATTCCAATCACAACCGCTTCACGCTTGACTGATTTTGAAATGCTCAGCTGGAAATTAACAGCACTTAACTCTCTTTTTTTAAAGTGATTGATGTTTGTAAACATGCGGTTATTGCACTTCAGAGTTACTCGAGCATGAAGGAAGATGAATGAAGCGGGGCTGACAGCTCTGTGTCTGGAAGCTGTCATTCACAGCCACTAAGGGAAATGAATGAATGGTTTGCAGCACACTGATCTGAGGTTTCTTTTTGAAGGAATGTTGGCAGGTATAACAGCCATGTGCCGTTCTCACAGTCCCATTATGCGACTAATCCCATTTCTCTTCATTCTGAATTTCCATTTGGCAACTCACTATGTAAATTCGTCATTACTCAATCCAACCCCAGTTACTCCCTGGTCTCAAGACCTCAGTTCACCTGAAGATGACCCCTGGTCTCCACTCACCATGTGCAGCAGAGATTGATCAATAAGCATTCTGCTATCAGGAGTGTCCGGATAACTATTAGATGTCTGATCCATTGCTGATATTCAATTTTTGTGTTTTAAATCCGAAGGAGGGTGAGATGAAGTTTAGAGACTCTGCCTAAACTCTGACAGCAGCTAGCTCCGTGGAGGCCAGGGATTAAATCTGAGACCCCTGTGATCCTCGCCTCAGTCAGTGAATAAACCTGCTCAGTCGCTGGGAGAACTGAGCTGCTGTGATCTTGTCCTTTATTCCAGGCACTTTTCTCCAGGCACTACTGTTTCTGGGTGAATTGAATGGACATATTTGAAGAATGTGAGTAATTCCACTTGAATACCGTTCAGCACTGTTAAAGCATGCCACCTGCCTAGCTGCTTTACTGGCCTATTGGTTTGGCGTTTCTGGAATCATTTCTGAGTTCTGTTGCCGTGGTTATTTATAGCGAAGTGGGCAGCGTGAAGCACTCGCATGTGTTGCCTTTACATAACCCATCATCTGTACTGAGAGCATCTCATGTTTCATTTCAGCTCTATCTTGTGAGTCGGTGGTTGTGTTTATCTTTCGGATTGTTGGCCAAATGCAGCAATGTCCTCGAATCAAGCGAGCATTCCTTTTTAATCTTATTTGGTTCTGGGTGATTAATGCTTTCAACAAATGAAAAGAAAATGGGTTAAATGAGCATTTTATAACAACAATAATAATAATCATTATTATTGTCACAAGTAGGCTTACATTAACACTGCAATGAAGTTACTGTGAAAAGCCCCTAGTCGCCACATTCCGGCGCCTGTTCGGGTCACAGAGGGAGAATTCAGAATGTCCAATTCACCTAACAGCACGTCTTTCAGGACTTGTGGGAGAAAACTAGAGCACCCGGAGGAAACCCTTGCAGACACGGAGAACGTGCAGAGGTTGCACACAGTGACCCAAGCCGGGAATCGAACCTGGGACCCTGGCACTGTGAAGAAACAGTGCCAACCACTATGCTACCATGTTAATATAGTAACGTGTGAGCGTTCTTCCGCTTCTGGTGCTAAACATTACCTATTTAGACCTAAAAGGAAAGATTTTAGGCAGGATTTGCATGGAATCCCTACATTGCACAAGGAGGCCATTTGACCCTTTGAGTCTGCACTGACCCTCTGAAAGAGCACTCTACCCAGGTCCACTGCCCCACCCTATCCCCATAACCTAATCTGTACATGCCTGGACACTAAGGGGCAATTTTACATGGCCAATCCACCTTACTGACACATCTTTGGACTGTGGGAGGAAACCGGAGCACCCGGAGGAAACCCACGCAGACACAAGGAGAACGTGCAAACTCCACACAGTCACCCGAGGCCAGAATCGAACCCGGGTCCCGTGCGCTGTGAGGCAATACTGTGCCACCGTGCCGCCCCATCTGTTTTAATATACAAGAGAATTCTTGGGGAAAGAAGTAAAACCAAGTTCATAGTACACATAGTTGTAAACTATAATGTTAATAGTGCTTACTTTGCTTAATTTCTCTTCATGTACCAAAAAGCTTATATTTGCTTACAAATATGAAATCTTGTGGTGTTGTTCTGTTGGTTAATTGTTGGGTGTGTCTTTAAATGTCCGTGGTCCCTTACAGGGTCATAACAGGAGTATATATTTTCTGCTAAAGAACTTGTTCAAATAGTCCATTAGTGGTGGAGTGTCTGCGTGGGTTTTCTCCGGGCACTCGGTTTCCTCCCACAAGTCCCAAAGGACGTGCTTGTTAGGTGAATTGGACATTCTGAATTCTCCCTCCGTGTACCTGAACAGGCGTGTGGCGACGAGGGGATTTTCATTGAAGTGTTAATGTAAGCCTACTTATGACACTAATAAAGATTATTATTATTATTACTGAACAACTCTATTTTTATGCTATCAAAATCCTCTGTACTGTTTATGAGAGCAAGAGCAGGACTAATGGAGACCATTCCAGCCGATGTAGATTTCAAACATGCATGACTTCCGAATTGTAATTCGGAGGCTTGTGTACTTGTGTTGCAATTATCATGGCTGAAATGACACATTAGGAACCTTTAATCTCAGTAACAATGAAAGAAACACTTGTGTACGGTACCACATTTACGTTGGGAGGAGAAATACTCTGAGCTCTCTGTTGTGTTCCTTGGTTCCCCCGATGATGAAGACACGCACAGAACATAATTGAGCCAGAACGATGAGTTATTGTCAAACATGTGGGAAGATAAATAACAGACCTGTGTACAAACAAAGTTATTCAAGTTCCTCGGGGACTACTCCTAGTGCAACTGTCCTGCTATCCGTACTACCACCACCTGCCGAGTCCCGTCAGTCAGCGATGTCTGTCTGGCGCCACCTATTGGCAGGAGGTCATACTTGTGATTACATACATTGACAAATGGCTTTATACAGGTATACAGATATGCATTTCACCACACTCTTCAGAGCAGGTTGAACGCAGAACTAAACATTCCTCAAAATTTCCAGTCAGCAGATACATTGACTGTGGTGTTTTGTGTGTTCTGATTGTTAGAACACGGAATGACTAAAATGGTGTCAGAAAACAATGGGTATGACCCTGGATATATGTACCATAGCAATGAATGTTGCTCATGGGAAAAAGAAAAGTTTGTCAAACTCATATTGCTTGGTGGCGGGAAGGATCTTTTGTCAGCACATGAAACATTTATGCCCCATAAACTGAAGGGTTCTGGGAATTGCAATCCATTTTGTTATGGTACGGCTTCGAACAGCGAGAGGCAACCTAGGCTGGTGAGTGGGCCGCATGAATGTCTCTCCTTCATCCCAGTGGGCTGCAAGAATCGGGCTTGTTGACTAGCTGTGACCCCCGTGAATGAATGAGATTAAATACATTTAATGCACACTGAATATTTCATAACGAGTTATAGAAAATGCTGAATAGTTAATGGCACAAATGGTAAAAACAAAATAAATATTTACACTTTGGACACAGAGGGAGGGCATGGCTCTCACAGTCAATGTTGTGAGCAATCAGCACTCACCTCATTTCATTCACCCTCGCTTTACGTGCGAATCACGTCAGTCACACCAATAGGAAAAAACTACACCGATGGAAATCAGCGGAATGCAGAGACCCTGCGCGTCGGCAGCGGTCAACAAAATGTCTCGTGGGCCGCCCTCAGAGCCCAGATGGGCCGCATGTGGACCCCCGGGTCGTCATTTTCTCACCATTGGTTTAGAAGAAGCACAAATGACTGGCGGTCATGGGAACTGGCGACTGTGTGTTAGCTTCGACTATCCCAACCGCAACACAAGTTTAAGTTGAAGAAACAGCCCGTTCCTGACCAAGGACTTGTCATTCTTTTTAGCCCCTTTCTTTATATCAGGAAAATCTCCTCAGTATTCAACAGAGGTCTCGGTCGAGTGGGTAGGAACACTCTATTGCCTTTGGTTCAGGAGGTCCCAGAGCGGGGCGGGGGGTGGGAGGGGGTGGGGGGTTGATTGATGGGGAAACAAAGGATGTTTAAATGGTGTGGTGAATCACAGTAGCGTAATTCACACTGTATTACACATGTTGTACTATGTCTCTGTAAGCTCGGCACACGAGCAGTTGCGCTGCTCTACCACTAGGGGGAGATGCACTGGGAGTGAACGGGAGTTTGTATTGGGCTCCACCCTTGGCTCCAGCCACGGCTCCTCCCCCTAACCGGAAGTATAAAGGTTGATGCTGAGAGCCTGCCTGCCAGTTCATCTGGAGTTCATCTTGTCACAGGCAGGCTCTGTTGTAAGACGATTAAAACCATTGTTCACTTCTAACCACGTGTCGCGTGAATTGATGGTCTCATCAAATGGGATTCGAGGGGATTTTTATTTTTGACTCACAGGGGTGGGGGGAATTTGAAACTCACTGTCTGAAAGGGAGGTGGAGGCAGAAATCTTCAACACGTTTAAGGCGTGCTTGGGCAATGCAGCCGAAGTTCCGTAACTTATAAGGATACAGACCAAGAGCCGGAAAGTGGGATTAGGCCGGACGGCTCCTTATCGTCCAGCATGTCATGATAACCGAATGGCCTCGTT
Organism: Scyliorhinus canicula; assembly: GCF_902713615.1. Taxonomy (NCBI): domain Eukaryota; kingdom Metazoa; phylum Chordata; class Chondrichthyes; order Carcharhiniformes; family Scyliorhinidae; genus Scyliorhinus; species Scyliorhinus canicula. The sequence continues at coordinate 61,369,434 of NC_052166.1, forward strand.
CCGTGCTGCCAATTTCTATGATGCAAACTAAACACAGAAAATGCTGGAAATACTCAGCAGGTTCTGCAGCATCTGTGGGTGTGGAGAGAGGAACAGAGTCAGGTCACCAGACCTGAAAGATCATTGAGCTGAAAGGTTGGGGCGAATTGTAACGTAGTTGGGTTCATGTGGGAGGTTAGAAAACTCAAAGTCTGAAACAGGAGCCCACCCCCTTCCAATATTAATGGAGGTAGGACAAAGAATGGGGGAGCGGTTTGCACACAGGAGGCAGCTGATCTTCTCAATATTTTATTGACGCTGCATGCCTTCATTTTAAAAGTGATTCTCATTTTAAACACAGTTGGCTGGGATTGACTAACTCCAGGAAACGTGGCAGATGCAAGGAGATGGTAAGGGCTAAATTCATAAGGTTTGAATTTAGTCTTTACAACGCTGCTTGTTTGCTCGAAGGCCCAACAATTTACCCAACAGTAAAACCTCTCTCACACCCAGTGTCCACTCCCACAAAATCTACAACGTCCCACCCCCCCGCCCCCCCCATGCCCTGCCCCGTCACTCCACACCAGATCTACTCTGCTTGACGATGTCTTTGTGCTGTAGGATTCCTCACCAACAGGAAAATAATAGAAAAGAACTGGAACTTCAGGAAACATGTACTTTCATACTTCCCAATGAGTGGGGGGAGTGGCATAGTGATATTCCCACTGGACTGGTAATCCAGAGACCCAGGATAATTCTCCTGGGGATCTGAGTTCGAATCCCACGACAGATGGTGAAACTTGAATGAAATAAAAATCTAGAATCAAAAGTCTAATGGCGACCATGGGCGGGATTTTCTCAGCCCAGGCCGGGCTGGCGAATCACCGAGATGCCGCCCCATGCCGGTCCGCTGATTGGCGCCGGCTTGATCGGCGTGGCGCCTGTCAGGGGTCCTGTACCCCCCCCCCCCCCCGCGGTGATTCTTGACCCAAAATCCGAGTGCCGCCGGCGCCGTTCGCACATGGTCTTACCCGGCGGGACCTCGCGTGAATGGATCCGGGGGGCGGTCTGGTGGGGGGGGGAAAGGAGGGGTCTGATCCGGCGGGGGGGGGCGGGGGGGGGGGGGGGGGGGGGGGCTCCGCTGTGGCCTGGCCCGCAATCGGGGCCTACCGATCGACGAGCCGGCCTCTCGGGCTGGGAGCCTCTTTTGTTCCGCGCCGTTCCCTGTATCCCTCCGCCGTCGGGGCCAGCACGGAGAGCGGAAGCCACCACGCATGCACACCAATCGCGCCGGTCCCACTGTGCCCGCGCGGGTTGGCGCCGGTCCCACTGCTGCGCATACGCAGACCCGCAGCGCCCATATGACACCAGGATCGACAGCCGGAGTGGCGTGGGTCGCTCCAGTGCCGTGCTGGCCCCCTGTTGGGGTCAGAATCGCTGCTCCTGAGGCCATGTTGACGCCGTCGATAAACGCGAAGGCGTTTACGATGGCGTCAACACTTAGCCTCAGGACTAGAGAATCCTGCCCCATGAAACTACTGTTGATTGTCATTATAAAAAAAACCATCTGCTTCCCTAATGTCCTTTAGGGAAGGAAATCTGCCGTCCTTACCCGGTCTGGCTGACAAGTGACTCCAGACCCACAACAATGTTAAATGTTCTCTGAACTGGCCCAGCGAGCCGTCCAGTTCAAGGGCAATTAGGGATGGGCAATAAATGCTGGCCCAGCCCCTGAATGAACAATTTAAAAAGTCCCTTTCACCGCCTCTGCTTCCAAACTAATATACAACCTGTTTCTCCTCAGATGCTGCCTGGCCTGCTGAGTACTTCCAGCATCTTGCTGCATTTTGTTTCATTGCAGTTCAACATGTTTTGTTTTCTATCACGCCAGTTACTGCAGAAGGAAACCATTTTGCGAAGAACACTTTGAGCTTTTTCCACGCTATAACAGTGCATTGTATAAATTGCTTTTCTCCAGTGAGCGAATTTCTTTGCTTCCTATCTGGCTATGATTCCGACTGTGTCTTCACACAATTCACTGGTAAGAACTGAAAGAACTTTCATTTAGTTTCAGAGTTAGAGGCTACTGAGACATCATTACTGAGAAGTGAAAACCCCAACTGGAGTCCAATCTTCTTTTGACGCCGAGTTTTTTTTGCCCTAATCGTCGCTGAAACTCGCAATCTTGATGCGAAGCACATTTGTCACTTAGCAACCGTCTGCACAATCGAGGCTGTGTAGACACCTCGCTTTTGGCACTGGGATTGAAACTTTGTGTTCCCGAAGTATTAAGGCACAAAACCACTTCTTAAAAGGTGGCAGATGTCCGAAGGATGTCTGTACTTACTGATGTCTGGGGATCCAGTGGGAGAGTTGCTCTCTGTCGCTTTTTGCGTGAAAAAGTAATGTTGGCGGGGCGATCAGTTTTTTGACGTAGCTTTGCAACCCAGAGCTGGGTTCTCCTGTCACCCAGCCGCGTGTTTCTCGGCCGCACAGCGTTCGCTGTTGGGGGGGGGGGGGGGGGAATTCTATCTTCCCGCTGCTTGTCAATGGGATTTCCCATTGTTAGCACCCAACGCCGGCGGGAATCCCAGGGGTGGGGCTGCACTGCCAGCGGGAAAAGAGAGTCGCAACGACCGAGAATTCCAGCCCCAATTTTTCCCGGGAAATGTAGACAATGCCACATTGGAAGGCGCTGACTTCCAAAGGAACACGGTAGCACAATGGTTAGCACTGTTGCTTCACAGCGCCAGGGTCTCGGGTTCCATTCCCACTTGTGTCACTGTGGGGAGTCTGCACGTTCTCCTCGTGTCTGCGTGGGTTTCCTCCGGGTGCTCCGGTTTCCCACGACAATCCTGAAAGACGTGCTGTTCGGTGAATTGGACATTCTGAATTCTCCCTCTGTCTACCCGAACAGGCGCCGGAATGTGGCGACGAGGGGATTTTCACAGTAACTTCATTATAATGTTAACTTAAGCCTACTTGTGACAATAATAAAGATTATTGTTATTATTTAAATTCCTCGGCGTGCTGTTTTCAGTAAACTGGTTATTATTAAGATTATTATTATTAAGTGTGGTCCAAGCAATCTCCAATTCAAGTTTAATTCTGTGTCTTTTGTTTGCTCTTCTTTGTGACTTTATTCACTACTTTTAGTGTTCTGTGTATTTATACCCCGGGATTCCTTTGCTCTTTTATATGTATTCATTTGCTAATTTTATTAATGTTGTCTTGCTACATCTTCCTTAGTTTCATTCATTTATACGTGCTCTGCCACAATGGCCCATTGTTTTTATCCAGCGCTATTTTCTTTGCAAAATCGTAAAAGGCTAATATGCAGGGACAGCAAGTAATTAAAAGCTAATGGAATGTTACCATTTATTGTGAGGGGAATTCATTACAAAACTATGGAGACACTGCTTCAGCTGCACAGGCCATTGGCAAGACCATAGCCGTGATTCTCCATTTTGGGGGCTTTGGGCAGGATTTCCCCGTACCCCCATACTGAAATTGTGATCGGCAATCAGGCAGAGAATGGATTCCAACACCAGACTCAGTTCCGGCTGCGGTATGACACCGGTCCGCCATGCTCCGCCCCCTCCAAACTGGCATCATCGTGACGCGTGGTGGTGGCCAGCCCACCCACAATGCTCCGCCCCCAATGGGTCGTGTTCCCGACGGTGTGGGCCATGTGTAGTCCCGAGCGTGCGGGAACCCGGCAAGCCGGCTGTGGACTGTATCCAGCGGCGTCACACTCGGTCGGGATCCGTGCCGCTGGCAGGGAGGGGGGGGGGGGGGGTGCTTATTCTAGGACTGAGGGGACTGATGGGGGTGGCAAGAGTGTGGGTTAAGGGGTCCCGGTTGGTGGGTTGGGGTCATGCATGCCGGGGCTATGTTTTCCAGTGCGACCGGTGCAGGGGCAGCACAGTAGCACTGTGGGTAGCACAATTGCTTCACAGCTCCAGGGTCCCAGGTTCGATTCCGGCTTGGGTCACTATCTGTGCGGAATCTGCACATCCTCCCCGTGTGTGCGTGGGTTTCCTCCGGGTGCTCCGGTTTCCTCCCACAGTCCAAAGATGTGCAGGTTAGGTGGATTGGCCGTGATAAATTGCCCTTAGTGTCCAAAATTGCCCTTAGTGTTGGGTGGGATTACTGGGTTATGGGGATAGGGTGGAGCTGTTGACCTTGGGAAGGGTGCTCTTTCCAAGAGCCGGTGCAGACTCGATGGGCCGAATGACCTCCTTCTGCACTGTAAATTCTATGATAGGTCGTCAGCGTGCGCATGCACAGCGTGGGACGAGGCCATTCTCCAGCCATTTTCGGCACCGTCCGCAGGAATTTCAGTCGGCACCGGTGCTAGCCCTCACCGGCACCGGTACCAGAATCGGTGCGGGTTTCACGTCGATTTCGCGGCCGTGAAAGACCACACAAGCTCCACTGGTGTCAGCACTTAGTCTCCCAAATGGAGAATCCAGCCTGATGTTCTCCTGCTGGAGGTGAATTGGAACTGATTTGCGCTCCCACCAAGCAATTCACTATCCCTTATCATGAAAATGTAGGCATGGCAAAGATTACAAGGGATCCAGGAAGTAATCCCGCTATCAGGCCGCCATTTTGAGAGGACAGCCTGATAGTGAGGTCCCACGGCTGTCCACCACCCCCCCATTGGAAATAAGCCCCCACCCTGGATGTTTTGGGACCCCCCTTCCCCTAAGTACAAGTGTGACATGGTCCATCCTCCCGACAGAGACCCCTAAATAGGGGGACCCCACCTATAGACTCTGAAATAACGGGACCCCCAGAGACCCCTAAATAGGGAGATTCCCCCCTAGAGATGTCTAAAGAGGGGGACCCCCAGAGACCCCTAAATAGGGAGATTCCCCCCTAGAGACGCCTAAATAGGGGGACTCCCCAAGAGACCCCCTAAATAAAGGGACCCCCCCCCCCACAGAACCCCTGTAAAAGAGAGACCTGTCTGTAAGCTAGAGAGACAGGGGCAAGTAAACAACATTACTGTTGTAGCACTCCCCTGGATGTACAGCTGCTAGCTGAGGCAGAGGAAGCAGCGTGTGTCAATTCCTAGAAAGAGTAAATCATTGACCTCTGTTTAAACCCCTCAGATCCTTGAGCTGCAAGTCATTTATTCATGTCTCTCAGTGGACTGTGATTGACAGCCTCCACAAACACAGCTATGGGCGTTGCTTCATTTATCTTTTTCGTGGCTCAGTAACTCTGAAGTGCTCTGACCACAATGTTTACAAATATGAACCACTTCTAAGAAAGTTAAGTGCTGTCAATTTTCAGCTGAACTCTTCAAAAGCACTCAAGCGTTAAGGGGGGGTGATTGGCTCTGATCCCGTTTTTACCCCAGACTGCCGATTCTCCATCACAGAGAATCCTCCTACCGATGGAGTATTGTGCACAGTATTGGTCTCCTTACTTAAGGAAAGATGTAAGTGTGTTTGTTGGAAGCCATTCAGAGAAGTTTTACTCAACTAATACCAGGAACGAGCAGACTGTTAGGTTTGTATCCGAAGAGGCGACTTGATCGAAGGTTTGGTGTGGAGAAGATGTTTCCCATTGTAGGAGAATCTAGAACTAGGGGGCCACTGTGTAATGTCATGTGAGAGTACCCTTAAGAAATGGGTGTTTATAAATGGGTATGTATAGCAATATCTGTAGTGAGAGTACCTTTAAGAAATGGGTGTTTATTACGGCGGTGGTGTCAGAGAGTGGGTGGAGCTGGGCTGCCTGTCAGCTTTTTACTTTCGTTTTAGGCTGTTTGCTGCAGGGTGTGTTTTCGTTTAGTTTTCAGAGCTGGATAGCTGCAGTCACAGCCAGAAGGTGCATGAATCTCTCTCTGTAATATAAAGACTGTAAATCAATCCTGGTGATTTAAAACTAATAACAGTAGTGACTTTAAGCTGATATGCTTCTGGTAAAAGGTGTTTAAAGTCATGTGGATGTTAAAAGGAAAGAGTAAAGGATTACTTAGTGTTGTAGTCTTTGGGGGTTGTATTTGAATTAATGTTTGCTGAGATGTCCACTGTTTGTTTTAAAAAGGTTAACTTGAGTTCATAGAATAAACATTGTTTTGCTTTAAAAAATACTTTTCCATTTCTGCTGTACCACACCTGTAGAGTGGACCGTGTGCTCCCCATAGCACAATCTATTAAAAGTTGTGGGTCAGGTGAACTCCATGATACACTTTGGGGTTCTCTAAACCCTGGCCCATAACAATAAAAATAAGCGGTCGTTCATTTAAGAAAGAGATGAGGAGAATTCTGTTCTCTGTGGGATGTGAGTCTTCGGAACTCTCTTCCTCAAAAGGCAGTGGAAGTAGAGTCTTTGAATATTTTAAAGGCAGAGTTAGATACAATCTTGATTAACAAGGGGGTGAAAGGTTACTGGGGGCATATAGGAATATGGGGCTGAGGTTACCATCAGATCAGCCGTGAGGGAGCAGGCTCGACGGGCCGAGTTGGCTACTTCTTCTTATTCATATGTTCATGCGTTCTGTCAGTAGAGGTTTTCCATTGCCCCCTACTCTCGAGGACAGGGCAAGGGGACAGATCCCAAGTCCACCTGAACAGGAATGGGAATAGAACCGTGCTGTTGGCACTAATCTGAACCACAGTCTGAGCTAATGCATGATACCAACCCTCCCCCCCCCCCCCCCACAATTTTGTGTCATCTGCAAATGTTTAATTTATTTTCTGATACCTAAAACTGCTTATGTTAATGGTGAACAACAGTTGCCCCAGCATTATTGCTTGTGGAGTACACTTCCCACCAGACTGAGTGACAACCCTCAACTCCTATTCCCTGTTTTCTAGACAGCTTGCTCTCCGCTTTACCCCGTCCTCCGACTCCAGGTGTTCTGACGTCAGTCATGAGTCCACTATTGAAGGCCTTTTTAAATTCTAAATATACGGGGTGTGGTTTAAACGTCTCATCGTGCCCGACTTGGTGACACAATGAAGCCGTTTAATCTCGTAAGAGGCCTCTCGTGAGATTCGCGATGCTCGGAATGCCTCGTGAGATCTAACGCGCGATCTGGCGAGGCATTGACATATTGACATTGATCTCAGATTGACATATTTAAATGAGCTATTTAAGTATGGCTACGCAGGTTCTCCGAGGCCCGGGAGCAAACGGCCTCGCCCGGGAGACCTTTGTCACAGCGCCGTTTAGCACAGGTCCACACAATTGTAGAGCAGGCGTAATGGCACCTGAGGAATCTACCAGACCATTGGAGACCCCCGGGTGGTCGGGCGCTGGACAGGGTGGTACCCAGGAACCTCTGCTGGCACCTAGGCAACATAGCGCTGCCAACCTGGCACCGTGACACTGCCAGGATGGTAGGGGTACTGCCTAGGTGCTAGGCAGAGTGCCAAAGTGCCCAGGTTGTCCTTGCCAGGGAGGTGCCCGGAGATGCCCTGGCCTTAAGAGGTGTGGTTGGTGGAGGGGGGGTGTCCTCAAGGGCTCCCTAAAACAGGGTTTTTCAAAGTGTGGGTCGCAACTCGTGGGTGGGTCACGGACGGGTGTAAGATCTGCACTTTTGTTAAAGTGGAAGTATGGCGGATTCAGGTTCATGGGCACACAATTCCATCCCTCGAAAAATCCAGAGAGAGACAGATAGAACTGTAAAAAAGTGATGGGAAAATATCCAAGCAAATGATCGTCTCTGGGCTCACTGCCTTAACCATAGGCAGTGAATGCCTTGTGTTGTCTGTGCTCCGTCTCGTTTGCTGTGCTCCGTCCCGTTCGCTGTGCTCCGTCTCGTTTGCTGTGCTCCGTCTCGTTTGCTGTGCTCCGTCTCGTTTGCTGTGCGCCGTCTCGTTCGCTGTCCCTAAGCACACTCCTGACTTGTTGCAACTGCTCAGTGTTGAGAGTCAGTTCTACCAGCAGAATCCATTCACCTGGTGATTTATTTGGGCCCACACTAAAGAACTGGCTGCTCAGTATTATTAACAATAAGAAGTGGATCCCAGAAATATTCCAGAGTGCCATAACGTCCCAAATCTGCGACCTTCGCGTCTCTGGTGGGAGGTTCAAGGTAACTGGAAGGTTGCCCGCTAAACCTCACAGTTATGCCTAACTCTACTTTTGGAATGGTCATAGAGGTTTACAGCATGAAAACAGGCCCTTTGGTCCAACTTGACCATGCCGCCCAGCTTTTACCACTAAGGTGGTAGGAAGGATAATGCTTTGAGCACTGAAATAGGAGGGCCAGTTGTTATAAGTTGTTAAAAAGTATTGATTTGTAAATATTTCAGAACCTTTAGTGAGTTTTCTGATATCCGACAGTGCAGTCTTTCACCCTTCACAAAATAAGTGCTCCTTTTGCTTCTCACAATTGCTAGGGATGTGGAAATACAGAGATCTCCTCACGTTTTCTTGATTACTGTTGAAGGTCATGGGAAAACTTTGCAGAACTTGCCCTATGGCGATCAACTTTAAGTAGGATCCATCATAGAGTAGTGTTTCTGAATCTGCTTCATAGCAGTTTTTGAAATTGTAACAATATAAGGCTATCCATAACATAAGGCTAATACACCGGGGAACAGTGATTATGAACAGGAAAATTAAGACTATTTTCATCTGTCCCATGCCTGGGGCATGGAAAGTTGTTTCAGGATAAACTGTGCAAGTGAGCATGGCGTTGGGTCTCAAAGGCCTGCCAGTTGGCAAAAGTGGGTCCTGGGAAAAAAAGTTTGAAAAACATTGCCCTAAAGAGGTAAATTGGGCAGTGAGGGAGGGTGGGGGGGGGGGGGGGAGTGCTTGTTAGGAATGGGTTAAGAGACATTCCAATTACATGTCAAATTGATGTTAAGTATCCAATAGTTGACACTGATTATGTAAAGGGGTTGCAGGTGGCACTTGTGGTTTGTGGTGATAGAGTTTTGTACAGTTTGCAAGGAAAATAAAGGTGTTTGGAGAAAGGAGCAGAATTCTTGACTCTTTACTAACAGCAGCCAGAAGCAAACAGGTGGTCCGGGTTATGTGATGGGGTTTCTGAGGGGGGAGGGGAATTTGAAAATGGCGCCATTATCTCTCCCTGCACTGATGTGGTAAGTGTAGCCTCAGCGAGGTGTTCCCCGCAGAGATCAAGTAAAGCAGCAGAGTCTCATTCGATAGCGGGGTCGTTCCGGGCACTGCAGGTGTTGAGAAAGACCCTGCTTTAAGGGCCCCGAACGAGACTCTTTTTTTTGTTTCCAAAATCGCGCACCTAGGGCGCAATTCTCCCCTACCCGGCGGGGCGGGGGGTCCCGGCGTAGCGGAGTGGCGCCAACCACTCCGGCGTCGGGCCTCCCCAAAGGTGCGGAATTCTCTGGCGCCAACGTCGGCAGGATTGGCCTGTCAGCGGCGGGACTTCGGCCCATCACGGGCCGGAGAATCGCTGCGGGGGGCACGCCGATCGGCGGGGCGTGATTCCCGCTCCCGCCGATTACCGGGTGGCAGAGAATTCCGGCCACAGCGGGGGCGGGATTTACGCCGGCCCCGGGCGATTCCCCGACCCTGCGGGGGGTTGGAGAATTCCGCCCCTAGTGTCTTCTGAATTACTACTCTTTGTAACAAAAAAAAACAATTAATTTGATCAACCACGATCACCCACATGCTTTATCATCTTTAGGTTTCCAGGTATTTTCTGTTCCAACTTTGAGCAAAAATATCTTTATCTTTCGCCACAGAAATTGAGTAATTGGTCCATCGTTCCCTGCACTGATTCTATCTCCCTTTTACATTTCTCTGTTAATGTATTGTGTCAAAAATGTTGTGCTAAGCCAAGGCCTCATAAATGTCAAAGTTCAAATATGCGCATCAGAACCTTCAGCGTATTGAAAATCGCTTGCAAATAAGCATGTTTGACATAAAAGTGAAAACCAGGCTGTCAGCCATAGGTGATCTGACTTTGGTGTTGAGCATTCTGTCTGTTGAACCAACTCGTGATCAAGGTGTCACTGGACTATGTGGCGGGAAGCTGAGCGATTAGAATAAGACCCTGGGTTAATCTCAAACGAGTGAGACAAGGTGATTGACGAGTGAGACAAGGTGAGTTGCACCCTTTTGGAAGCAAGTCGGGGAACAACGGGGAGGGAAAAACACAGCAAAGCATCCCATTCCCGGGCGGGGAATGACATGGGAATGAAAACCCCGGGGAAACAGAGAATTGGTGATAGCTGTGGGAATCCTGCAGTCCATCCAGACCTTTCTCTCCAGCGAGAGATCAAAAGAGTAATAAAACCAGAAGACATAGGATCAGAATTAGCCCATTCAGCCCATCGAGTCTGCTCCGCCATTCAATCATGGCTGATATTTTTCTCATCCCCATTCTCCTGCCTTCTCTTCATAACTCCTGATCCTCTTATTAACCAAGAATGAAATGAAAATTGCTTATTGTCACGAGTAGGCTTAAATGAATTTACTGTGAAAAGCCCCTAGTCGCCACATTCCGGCGCCTGTTCGGGGAGGCTGTTACGGGAATCGAACCGTGCTGCTGGCCTGCTTTAAAAGCCAGCAATTTAGCCCAGTGAGCTAAACAGCCCCTATCTATCTATCTCTGTCTTAAAGACACTCAGTGATTTTCTTTGAAACAGTTACTCACAGTGGAAGGGCTGTTAGCAAGTCAGTACAAGAATATCAGTCTTCTTTGCAGACCATGAGACAAAATGATGGGCGAATCTCAGGAACTGTTCCTTGGAGGAGTCCCAATATGGTTCAAACGGCAAGTCAGGCAAATGTTTAATTAACAGCTGATTCCAGATATAAGGAAAATGAAATGGAACCCTCCGAGACGCTATGTAGGATTCTTTACCATCCAGGACACAATGCTGTAGATATACCGATGTAGCAGTAAATGGTGTCTCAAGATAGTTAGGCAGGTATCATGGGCAAGTATACTGACACAGAAGAGATTGAATGCTGGAGTTTGCTAAGTTGCATCCACAAAAGTAAAATTCCATGGACCAGTGCTAAACAACTCCCTTGTGAGGTCTTGCAGGCGTAGTATGTTGCCGGTTGAATCCAGCATCTGGGTATTTAAATGAGCCATTAGGGATCATTTAAATATGCAGATCCAGATCGCGCGGGGCGGGAGCGAGTCAGGTGACTCGCCAAAGGTCGGCACCTGGCCCGGATCGTGGTTCGCTGAATCGGGCCCAGAGTTAACCTGTCGGGCCCGTTTGTCTCCTCCTCCACGGTATTTTGCTTTGGAAATAAAATCACTTTTTTTTTTTGAAACTTCGAACAAATCAAAGATTGGGAGATGGTGGAAGCTGAGGTAGTCTGAAATATTTTTGAGAAAAACTCAAAAATTAAGATTTAACAATCTATTAATTAATCAAACAATGGCATTTAAACATAGGAGCAGGAGTAACATTGTTTGTTCAGTGTTTTGTTGTTCATCAATGGTTACTGTTCAAGACATCATTAAAAACCCAGTAACATCTGAGTGAACGAGGTGCAACTTTTTCTGGGTTTTTAACAGAGCGGAAAAGGGGATGCCCTCATTGATATCTGACCTGGTGGTGTGGAGGGGAGGGTTGGTGATGCCACTGCATAGCCTGCAGTGGAGCACCAAGTGACAAGAGCATCACTTCAGGAATGGTGCAGTAATCTGCGCAAATCCTGAAGTTACGATTGGTCTCGGAAGGATTGTTCTTTGTTCTTTAGGGTTTTGGCCAAGGTTGGTATGACTGGTACAGGCTTGAAGGGCCAAAGGGCCGGTTCCTATGCTGTATTGTTCTTTGTTCTTTGATTTTGATCAGTGGCGCTTTCAGTTTGCAGTCAATAACCCCACCACCTGCTCCCCTTCCGCCCACCCCCCCCAAAAACTTACCCAGCAGGCTAGAGGATCAGGTGTTCTCCTTCTTTCTGCCATTCTCACACATTTGTTTCAATACAACAGGGGTGATTCTCCAAAATGGAGACTAAGGGCGGAATTCTCCGCAAGGCCTGGCGCCGTTGTGAAACCCGGAGATGGCGTCGGAAGCCTCTCCCGGCCCCCTTATTCTCCCCTTCCCGGGGGGATACCGGGAAACTTGGCGGCCGGGCCTTGACCCCGGCTTCAAGGCCCGGCCGCCAAGAATGGCGCTGCGGCGGTGTCTAATGACAACAGCCGCGCATGCGCGGGTTGTACAGCTCAAACCCGCGCATGCGTGGTTGCCGTCTTTCCCCTCAGCCGCCCCGCAAGACATGGCGGCTTGATCTTGCGGTGCGGCGGAGGGGAAAGAGTGCGGCCCCTTGAGACGCCGGCCCAACGATCGGTGGGCACCGATCGCGGGACAGTCCCCTCCCAAGCACGGTCGTGGTGCTCGATCCGCGATCCGCCCCCCCCTAGGCCGCACACTTACCTGGCGCGCCATGTTCACGACGGCAGCGACCAGGAGTGGTTGCCGCCGTCGTGAACAGATCGGGAACGGCAGGCCGCTCGGCCCATCCGGGTCGGAGAATCACGGGCCGCCGTGAAAAACGGCGGCCCGCGTTTCTCCGAGCGGCGTGTCGGAAAACCGGACACGCCATTTTGGTGGGGGTGGGAGAATCGCGGGAGGTGCAGGAACGGACCTCCCGCTATTCCCCCACCCATCGTGGTTGCGGAGAATCGCGGCCTAAGTGTTCGTGCCGTCGTGAACGCCGCCATGTTTCACGACGGCGCAAAACGGCCACGGGTACGACCGATTCTGTCCCCCACAGGGGGCCAGCACAGTGCTGGAGCGGTTCGCGCGGCTCCAGCCTCCCTTCCTGGCACCAAATGGGTGCCGCGCCAACCTGCGCATGCGCAGGGGACTTCTTCAGCGCGCCGGTCCCTATGCAACATGGTGCGGGGGTTCAGGGGGCGGCCGTGCAACAAAGTAGGCCCAGGGGGGGGGGGGGGAGAGGCCGGCCCGTCGATTGGTGGGCCCCGATCGCGGTCCAGACCCCATCGGAGCCCCCCCCCCCCCCCCGGTGAAGGGGCGCTTTTCCCCGTCCCACAGGCCGCCACCCGAACCTTCGCACAGAGCTGTTGCCGGCAGCGACCAGGGGTGAACGGCGCCGGCGGGACTTTGCTTTTCCGCGCGGCATCTGGGCCCATCTGGGCCGGAGAATCGGCAGCCCCACCCATTCCAGCAGCCCGCGGCCGGCGCTGCGTCAAACGTGGACGCAAATGGCGTTGATTCTCCGCACCTCGGAGAATCACGCGCCGGCGTCGGGGAGTCGTGGCACGGTTGTGGCGATTCTCTGGCCCGGCGCGGGGCTTGGAGAATCGCGCCCAGCATTTCCAGACACGTTTCAATTATTACATTTCATAAAGTCCCCTTAAACGCTGGCTAAGCAAGAGCGAGCTAGCAACCTTTGTTTCCTCTCTCTAACAGTCAGTCATATTGATTTTATTCTCAAAAAAAGGGCAAAGTCTCTCATTTTAATTTTGTCTTTTTTTCCCTTCAACCTCTGCTGAATCATTTCAGGCTAGTGTTTATCAGACGGCTCGTTTCTGTTCTCCAAGTTTCACAATGCTAGGCACTGCTGCTAAACGGATCCATGCAGTTTATCACTCACCCTGTGGTTTCTGTCCACTTTACACAAAGGTACAAATCTGTCAACAAAGACATGTTATCAACCTGCAGACCTCACAGCTGCTTATTAGTTGTGGGATGCACAAAACATCCGATCCATTCCAGTGCTGGATAAGTGAGGTGATTATCTGCAGCCTCCTCTCACAATGCAGTGATGTGCTAGCATCGCTTCCTTCGTGAATGTAATTGCTAGAAACAGACCAAGGATGCTCTGATATACTAGTTACTGCCATATCTTTGTCTGAGATGCATTTTGTAAATGTTAGCTCCTGTCATCTGATTTTCTTCAGAATCGCAATTTTTCGCCCATTATTTGGGCAGTCCATTATTCCACCAAATTGGAAATACACATTCCATTGGTTAAAAATTCATAATCTGCTTGAAAGGCAGATGTAACGGTACGGTACCTGGCGTACAAAGGCTACAATCAATCACCCTGACAGATAGCAAAACAACCGCTCAGAGATGGCAAAGCCAGTATTTATTGCTAAGCACTAATTTGCACTTCAGAAGGTGCTGGCGTGTTGTTGTCATCTGCACGGGGCAAATATTCCCACAGTTCATTCGGGTGTTTCCTGATTTTTAAATGACTCCAACCAGATCATCAGAAATTAGACAGTAGCAGCGTGCATTTGTAGGTTACATTCAGCATTGTATAACACGCAAAGAGACTTCACAGAAGCAATTTTACGTATACCTGTTCTCCTCTTCACTACACACCTCACTGAGCCAGGGTGGCACCCCTCCCTCTTCCCCCGCCCCCCCTCCCCCCCACCCCGTCTGATGGTGACGATTGAGTGAGGGATATGCTGGGCTATGAGGTTACAGATTGTAGTTGAACAAAGTTCTGCTGATGGCCGAGAGCCCCTCGTGGATGCTCGGTTTTGAGCAGCTGAATCTGATCTGATTTTATCCCATTTGCTGCAATGATTGCACACCATGGTGGGTACCCTCAATGTGAAGACAGGACTTTGTCTCCACAATGACTGTGCAATGGTCCCTTCTACAAATAACGACAGATGCGCCTGCAAAGGTAGATTGGTGAGGGAGAGGTCAAATAGGTTTCTTCCTCTTGCCGGTTCTGTCACCACCAGGCACAGACTCAGTCTGTCAGATATGTTCTTCAGGATTTAGTTACTCGGTCAGTAGTGGAGCTACTGAGCCATTCTTGGCGATGCTTATCGAATTTCCCCATCAGGTTACATTCTGCACGCTTGTGCTTCTTCCAAGTGATGTTCAGCATGGTGGAGTAGCGATTCATCAGCTGATGGAGGGCAATAGGTGGCAACCAGCGGGAGGTTTCCTTTCCACCATTTGGCACGATGCCACGTGGCTCTGTTAAGGCCTCCCAAGGCCACTCCCTCCTGACTGCTTTCCGCTGTGCCACCACCTTTGGGGATTTGGACCTGCTGGTGAAATGCAATATACCCAGGGTTAGTGATGGTGATGGAGGTGGCTGGGATACTAGCTCTAAGAGATGATTTGGTAAGTGTTAAAATATCAGGCTGTTGCTTGACTAGCCTGTGGGACAGCTCTCCCAGTTTTGGAACAGTTCCGGATTTCAGTAAGGAGGACGTTGCAGGGTTGACTGGGCAGGTTGTGCCATTTCTAGTGCCAGGTGGTCAATCCAATTTTATTCTTCTTCAACTTTTCCGTAAGTGGTTTGGTTCAACTGAGTGGTTTGCTGGGCATTTCAGAGGGGCAGTTAAGAGTCTACCACATTGCTGTGGGTCTGGAGTCACATGCAGGGCAGACCAGGTAAGGACGGCAGATTTCCTTCCCTGAGGGATGTTCGTGAGCCAGATAGGTTTTTGATGCTGTAACCATTCTATTATTCAATAATAGTTTCATAGCTTTCCATTGCTGAGGTGAGCTTAATTATTCAGGATTTATTAATTAATTGAATTTAAATTCCAGCTATGCCATCCAGTCCTCTGGATTGTTAATTCAATGACATAACCACTGACCTTGCTACCATTTCCTTATGGGGACTGTGAAAAATAGGGTGATGTTAGATCAGTTGCCCATTATAATTCTAACAGAATAGACATCCAGTGAGACAAAGAATGGGCAGCTGGTCGTATATCACCGAGTTTACAGTTTCCCAAAGTCACAATTAGCATCTTGATCGGATTGCTACCTGATAATGCACCAAGGAGAGCCTCCTTTTCACTGTTATTGACACAAAGCTGCGGAAATAACAGAGTGCGCACTTAATTTAAAGTGGCTCCATGTAAATGATTGGATAATTCTATTTTTTACTTAATGCAAGGAATAGCTAGCAGTTTGCTTTGATGGCCTTTGCTCCGAAAGCATTTACATTGAAAAATGCGAGATTACCCCAAAATGATTGCAATACTCAACAGTTGCAGATAAAAAATAAATTTCCTGTGTGCAGAAAGTTTAACCCCAGCGGCAGAGTGGTTAGCACTGTAGCCTCACAGCACCAGGGACCAGAGTTCAATTCCGATCTCGAGTCAGTGGTCTGGGTGGAGTTTGCACATTCTCCCCGTGTCGACGTGGGTTTCCTCCGGGTGCTCCGGTTCCCCCCCCACAGTCCAAAGATGTGCAGGTTAGGTTGGGCAAACTGCCCAACTATACTCTGGCCCAGAGAGACAAGGAATCCATGGCACCAGCTTCTTCATCAGCCTCGAGCGGACATACACTGTAATGCAGTGAGAATTTACCTGGAGAGAAAATGATAACCATGGTCAGACGATATTTGGGGATCATTTTGGTGACCTTTTGCCGACCCATTCTACACCATCCGGCAACCCATCCGCGGGTCCCGACCCCCATTTTGAAAGTCATTGCCCTAGAGTGTTATCGGCCAATCAGACTAGTCAGCAACACTATAGTCCCAACAGTGCCACGATTGATCGGTGGTCACTGTTGGAACTACGCATATTCCCCAGAGAAGACTGAAGGAGCCAGGACTTAAAGGTAAGTCTGGGAATTTGGACAGGACTCTGGCAGACCCCAGCGAGTGGGCAAGGTGGATGGGGCCCAAGGCACGAGGTAGCCTCTGTCATAATATACACACAAGTATATGATGGTGCATCGACACACACTGACTGACACACTGAAAGACCAATCAACACACAGAACACAGCAGCCAATCACCAGACAGGGCACGGTCACTATAAAGCCAGAGGGCACTAGTTTTCCCGCTCATTTGGGATGCAGCCTCTGAGACAGACAGAGCCCACAGTCAGTAGCACAAACATCTACCATGTGCTAGCAGTAGAGTCTGGTCAGGTTAGCCATAGGTCTTCAGTCAACCTAACATAGTGTTGACCCACAGTGAAAGTGAAAAGTGAAAATTGCTTATTGTCACAAGTAGGCTTCAAATGAAGTTACTGTGAAAAGCCCCTAGTCGCCACATTCCAGCGCCTGTTCGGGGAGGCTGTTACGGGAATTGAACCGTGCTGCTTGCCTGCCTTGGTCTGCTTTCAAAGCCAGCGATTTTAGCCCTGTGCTAGACAGCCCCTGCGAGTGCAAGTATGTTTAACAGCTCATAGTTAAATAAAATAGAGTTGTACTTCTACAAGTGTTGGTAGCCTGTCTCTTCTACTGCTCTGGTAAACGCAGTCATCACAGACCCAGCATACTAACACATCAGCCTCTAAGGGAGGTATCCCTTAATTGTGCAGTGAAAGTTGCTGGGCGAGTCATCTTTCCTCCTCCTTCACTGGCTGCACATAAGATGGTGGCGGAGGAGGAGGGGTGGAATGGAGTTTAAGCCCAAGGGAGGGAAAGCTGTCTAAGTCTTAACCACCCAACGTTATAGGGGAGACCGTTGGGATTGAGTGGGCTAACCACCTGCTTTCTTTTATGAACCTCCTGCCTTCAAATATGCTGGCAGCAAGGTGTGGTGATATGGCTATGGGCTATATCATAGTTGGATGGTGTGAGACCTCCAACCAGCAGGTGGCAGTACAGACACACCATGCGGTCTCCAGATCAAGGTCATGTGATCTGGGACCCGGATATAAAGAGCGGCACAACCGGCCATCGGCAGGAGAGCTAGGAGAGGGTAATAAGGCGTACATGTAATTGGTCAGTGCTAGTTGCAAGTTCCAGAGGAGTAGCAACACTCCATGATAACGTGCTCTGTATCAGATTGCCATCAGATTGCCATCCTACCACGTGACACAATAAAAGGATCCTGGTTTGGACATCAAAGGGCGGTATTCTCCGCTCCCGATAAAAATCGGGATGGCCGTCGTGAAATCGGCCTAGGTTCACGACTGCCTCGGGGCCCGCTCCCCGCACCTAACAGAGTGCGTCTGTTTTGGATGCTGGCCCGACGATCGGTGGGCACCTATCGCGGGCCTGTCCCCTCCTGAGCACAGGCGTGGTGCTCCCATGCCAATCGGGCCCCTAGATGCCCCAAACGGGCATCTGGCGCCCGTTTCACGAATGCAGCAACCAGGTGTGGTTGCTGCCGTGGTGAAACGGCTGTGAAGGGCCGGCCGCTCGGCCCATCGGGCTCGGAGAATCGCCGTTCGCCGTGAAAAACAGCGAGCGGCGATTTTCCCGAGCCGGGGGGGGGGGGAGGGGGAAGAATCGCTGGGGGCACCAGGGGGGTGTAAAAAATGTCGGGAGGCCCTCCCGCGATTCTCCCAGGCCGCGTGGGGAGCGGAGAATTCCGCCCAAAGTGTTTGGTGAGTTACTTCATAAAGTACAAGGGACCAAACACAACATGGTACAATGGACAGCAAGGGACTGCTTCAGTATCTGAAGAGTCACAAATGATCCTGAGCATTATGAACTTCCCCACTTCTGACTTTATGGTGGAGAAAAGGGTCATGCCGTTGATGGAGCAGCTAAAGATGGTTGGGCCTAGGGCACTACCCTGAGAAATGCCTGTATAATGCTAAATATATTTGGTTTTTTTTTTATTTCTAGATACTTCGAATAATGGTTTTCAAAATTAAGCTGACTAAAAAAGAGATTGACCCTAATGGCTATAAAATGGATCTGTGAACCCCCAACATTAATATCACTGCTCCTCAGCAGCAACCTTTCCCAGGGCCTTCTGCGCCTCACACACAGCCCAGACCTCTGGGGAGGAGTTTTCCCAGGCAAGGGAGGGGGGGGGGGGGGTGGGGGGGGTTTACTGTCTGTGCAGTAATTCTCTGAAATTGATGTTGGCTTAACCCGTGTTATATTGTCCTGCAGAGCTAATGGGGAGGAAATCCACATGAATTGATGCATGCTGGCAGTCTGGGCACAGTGGAGCGAAGTTGCTTGACGTCTGTGCCAGAGTGGATTAGTGAATATCGGCAGACAGCGGCTATTAGCGGCTGTTTTGCGTGGCCATCCTGCCTTGCCTAGAGTTACATTTTTAGGCCTGGGACCTTTCATTTGCACGATCCTTAACTTTGCTCATCATTCCAAAATCCTCACGATGCTCCATTTCTCCAGCTTCCACCCTAAACACATTAAAGAAGCCATCTCCTATGGACAAGCCCTCCGTATACACAGGATCTGCTCAGACGAGGAGGAGCGCAACAGACATCTACAGATGCTGAAAGATGCCCTCATATGAATGGGGTATGGCGCTCGACTCATTGATCGACAGTTCCAACGCGCCAAAGCAAAAAACCGTACCGACCTCCTCAGAAGACAAACACGGGACACAACCGACAGAGTACCCTTCGTCGTCCAGTACTTCCCCGGAGCGGACAAACTACGACATCTTCTTCGCAGCCTTCAACACGTCATCGATGAAGATGAACATCTTGCCAAGGTCATCCCCACACCCCCACTACATGCCTTCAAACAACCACGCGACCTCAAACAAACCATTGTTTGCAGCAAACTACCCAGCCTTCAGAACAGTGACCACGACACCACACAACCCTGCCATGGCAATCTCTGCGACAACGAATGAACGGACATCGCGCGACAATCACCAGGCAGGAATGTTCCCTTCCAGTCGGGGAACACTTCAGCAGCCAAGGGCATTCAGCCTCTGATCTCCGGGTAAGCATTCTCCAAGGCGGCCTTCAGGACGCGCGACAACACAGAATCGTCGAGCAGAAACTTATCGCCAAGTTCCGCCCACATGAGTACGGCCTCAACCGGGACCTGGGATTCATGTCGCATTACATTCACTCCCCACCATCTGGCCTGAGCTTGCGAAATCCTACCAACTGTCCTGGTTTGAGACAATTTACACCTCTTTAACCTGGGGTTACCCCTAGCTCTGGATCTGTAAAGACTTAATCACCTGCTAATGCTCGCATTCTAAGCATTGTCTGGCATCTTTGAATTTATCTATATATATATGTTTCTGGAACATACCTCTTCATTCACCTGAGGAAGGAGCAGTGCTCTGAAAGCTAGTGTTTGAAACAAACCTGTTGGACTTTAACCTGGTGTTGTAAGACTTCTTACTGTGCTCACCCTAGTCCAACGCTGGCATCTCCACATCATTCCCAAATTGAACATCAATTGGTGTAGCATTGTATCATTTTCATTAAAGGGCCCATTAATAGTGCTTTGGAGATGATCAGTGCTTGGGAGAAATCTACATGTGCGCATTCTAGATTTAATGTTCTCTTAGCCAGTTGAAGAGATGCATTTCTATCTGGGTGCATGGCTTGAGCTGCTAATGAGTTTGAATTCAGGAGAATGGGCAGACAGAACTGTTAATGGTGCCAGCCTGTCAAAAAATGAGAAGTTGACAAATTACTTCCCATGAACTGAAGAACAATGACTTAAAAGCTCTCATTTCATCACAAGAATTAAGTGTTGGAAAGAGTCCGAGTGCTGCAGAGGCCATTAGAGAGAAGAAAAGGGGCTATTACTGGACTTGGGCTACGTAACAGGAAATCAACAAAGTTAACTTGTGGATTAATGCCAGTCGTTTCTCAGTGTTTTCCAGCTGTGGAGAATTGTGGACTGCAGGCAGCACAAGACATCTGTAGACATTTAGATGCTTTGTGTTCATGTATGTTTAATATTTCCTTTACTAGATTGTTACAATCCCCGTAGAGACCAATAGCTTATTTTCTAAGAAAATTAATGCATTTCCCAGTAGCTGATGGGAATAACTGAAGGACAAGATCTCCTGTTTCAATCTTTTTACTGTAACAAACAAACTACAATCAACATCAATCAAACATAGCTCAACAGACACCTAGGCCGGGATTGTTAGACCCTGCGCCGGGTCGGAGAATCCCCGGCGGGGAGGTGCGATTCCCTATTTTCCAGCGCCGTTTCTCGGGCGTCGGCGGGATTCCCGCCATGCTGGTCGGGGGCCATTGACAGCGCCACCCCTGGCGATTCTCCAGGCCGTGATGGGCTGACTGGCCAATACGTTTTGGCCAGTCCCGCCAGCGCGAATTACTCACCCTCACACACGGCGGGACCTGGCAGATAAGTGTGCGGGGGCCGTCCCAGAGAGGGGGGGAATCCGACCCCGGGGGGGGGGGGGGGGGGGGGGAGCCATGGTGGCCTGGCCCGCAATCGGAGCCTACCGATCGGTGGGCAGGCTGGTTCCGTTGGGGTCTTCTTTCCTCTGCGCCGGGTCCCTGTAGGGCTCCGCCATATTGCCCGGGGGCCGGCGCAGAGAAGAGAACCCCTGCGCATGCACGGAAATCCGCGGCCATTTTGCGAATGTGCGGAAATACGCCGCCCGTTCCACGCATGCGCAAACGCGTGCCAGCCCTTTGGCACCGGCTGGAGCTACGGGAACCACTCGAGGGTTGACCTAGCCCCCTGGAAAGTGGACAATTCCTCACTTTCGGGGATGTTGACGCTGGAGTGGTTGGCGCCGACCTTTACACATCGGTGTGGGGACATAGCCCATTATTGGAGAATCCCGCCCCTAATATGCCAAAGGAGAGAATAGGTACCTTTGGGGAGGCTGTGGCATAGTGGCATTGTCACTGGACTGGTAAACCAGAGACCCAGGTTCAAATCCTGCAACTGCAGATGGTGAAATTTGAATTCAACATGAATCTGGAATTTAAATAGTCTAATCAGAGAACGCCGACAGAGCGGAAGGAGACATTTGGCCCATCGAGTCTGCACTGACACTTTGAATGACCGCACTACCTAGGCCCAATCTCCCATCCTATTTCTGCAACCCCACCCTAAGGGGCAATTTAGCATCGAACCAGGGTCCCTGGCACTAACCACCGTGCCGCCGCTAATGGTGACCATGAAGTAATTGTTGATTGTCGTGAAAACCCATCTGGTTCACTAATGTCCTTTAGTGAAGGAAATCTGCCGTCCTTACCTGGTCTGGCCTAGATGCACGGTGGCACAGTGGTTAGCATTGCTGCCTACGTCGCTGAGGACCCGGGTTCGAATCCCGGCCCTGGGTCACTGTGTGGCGTTTACACATTCTCCCCGTGTTTATGTGGGTTTCACCCCCACAACCCAAAAGATGTGGTGGATTGGCTATGCTAAATTGCACCTTAATTGGAAAAAATTGGGCACTCTAAATTTATAGGGGCTGGTTTAGCTCACTGAGCTAAATCACTGGCTTTTAAAGCAGACCCAGCAGGCCAGCATCACGGTTCGATTCCTGTACCAGCCTCCCCGGACAGGCGCAGGAATGTGGCGACTAGGGGCTTTTCACAGTAACTTCATTGAAGCCTACTCGTGACAATAAGCAATTTTCATTTCATTTCATGCGAGTCCGGATCCACAGCAATGTGGTTGACTCTTTACTGCCCCTTCAAGGGCAATAAATGCTGGCACAGCCTGCGACGCCCACGTCCCATGAACAAATAAAACAAAATATTAACTAACAAATGTAATGACAATATGTCTTGCACTAGATGCTGTATGATTGGCGGAGTGATGGCATTGCAGCCACAGACTCTGAGCAGGCTCGCTATCCCCGTGACATTATGTTCAAACTTTTAATGTTCTTCAAAAATCCTTCCACTCAGCCTGTGTCATCCTTAGCACATCTGGCTTTTAAGGCAAGCCAGCAGCGCTGGTTCAATTCGCGTACCAGCCTCCCCGAACAGGCGCTGGAATGTGGCGACTAGGGGCTTTTCACAGTAACTTCATTTGAAGCCTACTTGTGACAATAAGCGATTTTCATTTAATTTCATTCCAGGTCTGATTCTCACCAACAGGCTCCACCTCGGCAACTTTGTTACTTCAATCTTCAAAACTCCTGTCTGATCTGTTCCCTTCCTTTCAAACGAAGGGGTCAACCCTTGTGTTCTGGAGACGACTGTACCTCTCATTTGACACTCAGATTTTTATGTACTGCTTTATTTCCATCTTGATTGCACCCCACCGAAATCTCAACACCTCCACTAGCTCAATTTGCCTGCAATATTATGACCCCATTCCCTTTAATAGGCAATTTTGTACACATACAGCAAAGAGGTAGTATTTAAATATAGCTAATTGTTCAATCATAAATCTTGTGAAAGAATCTGCCCAATTTTCCTCCATTAATGAAATGAAAATCGCTTATTGTCACGAGTAGGCTTCAATGAAGTTACTGTGAAAAGCCCCTAGTCGCCACATTCCGGCGCCTGTCCGGGGAGGCTGGTACGGGAACATTTAATTGAGGTTAAATGTAAGCCAAGAGGTAGCAATCGAACTGGAGCAATATTTGAGTGCTGGATCAGTGCGGGGCTGATCTCCAATCTGAATTGCTGGTTACAACAAAGAGAAGAAAGACTTGCATTTATCTAGCACCATACATGATTACTGAATGTCCCAAAGCACCTTACAGCCAATGAGGTACTTTTAAAGTGCAGTCATTGTTGTAACGGAGGAAAGACTTGGGCTTTACAGCTTTGAAAGGTGATGATTTGAGAAGTGATCTCGTAGCTGGTTAGGCTTTGTATTGATGGAGATGATACATTGTTTGACAAATCAGAGGCTGGTAATTCTGCAGAGCCAAACACACCTCCTGACTCCCCAAAAGCCTTTCCAGTCAGGCACAAGTTAAGAGTGGCAAGTCGCATTCATGCCACACGAGTGGTCCAGGCAAGGTCCATCTCCAACAAAAGGGAATCTACCCTTCTCAATGGCATTGCCATCGCTGAATCCCACACTGTCAAAATCCTGGGGGTTGCCACTGACCAGAAACTGAACTAGCCATATCAATACTGTGACGCTCAGAGCAGGTCAGAGACTAGGCGATTAACTCACCTCCTGACTCCCCAAAGCCTGTCCACCATCTACAAGTCAGGAGTGTGATGAAACACTCTCCACTTGCTTGGATGAGTGCAGCTCCAACAACACTCAAGAAGCTCGACACCATCCAGGACAAAACAGTCCACTTGATTGGCACCCCATCCGCCAGCTTCAACATTCACATCCTCCACCACCAACGCACAGCGGCCGCAGTGTATACCATTCACAAAATGCAGTGCAGGATCTCACCAAGGTTTCTTCAACAGCACCTTCTAAACCCCTGCCTTCTACCACCTAGAAGGACAAGGGCAGCAGATGCATGGAAATACCACCACCTGCATGTTCCCCTCCAGGTTACATCCTGACTTGCAAATATATCGCTGTTACTTCACTATCACTGGGTAAAAACCCTGGAACTCCCTCCCTAACAGCACAGTTGGTGTATGTACCTCACATGGACTGCAGCGGTTCAAGAAGTCAGCCCATCGCCACCATCCCAAAGGGCCATTAAGGATGGGCATTAAATGCTGGGCCAAGCCAGTGATGCCAACATCCCAAAAAAGAATATTAAAAAAAAGTTAATGACATTTATCAACACGAGCCTGCATATTGACCAGGGTCTTGCTGCATGCAGGAATGGATTACTTCATTACCTGAGGATTTGTAATTAACAATAAACAGATTCATACTCTCAAATAAGACATCATGTTACAAATCCTTCAACTCATGGTAGCATGGTGGTTAGCATCAATGCTTCACAGCTCCAGGGTCCCAGGTTCAATTCCCGGCTGGGTCACAGTCTGCACATCCTCCCTGTGTGTGCGTGGGTTTCCTCCGGGTGCTCCGGTTTCCTCCCACAGTCCAAAGATGTGCAGGTTAGGTGGATTGGCCATGCTAAATTGCCTGTAGTGTAAGGTTAATGGGGGGATTGTTGGGTTACGTGGGTTTAAAGTAGGGTGATCATTGTTCGGCACAACATGAAGGGCCTGTTCTGTGCTGTACTGTTCTATGTTCTATGTTCTAACTGTCCTTTAGAGTTCCTGTTTTGGAGCCTCTCTTAATTGGTCCTTATGACGTTCCACCTCGATAAAGAGTATCTAGGTGCACGACCTGGAGGTCAAACTTCTAAATTCATCTCCAAGATAGAATGAATCTCAGGCCAGAATTTCAGCAGCAGCCTTATTTTGAGAAAGGTCTCAGATGGTCTGTTAGGCCTCTGGGGCAATTTATAAACCGTGTGCAACTTTTAATGTTACAAGAAAGCAGATGTTTGGAGCTCTGTTGTCTAAGTATTTAATATGATGTGGAGATGCCGGCGTTGGACTGGGGTGAGCACGGTAAGAAGTCTTACAACACCGTATAAAATACACAGTATTTAATAAGCAGAGATACTGGGAGAGCAGTGCTCAGCCTACGCATACTCACAGAGCTGCTTCTTGATGAGCAGAGTGTGATTCACAACCTGCAGAATAACACAAGTCTTGTCAAATGTGTGTCACACTCAACAGCTAATAGTCCAAGGCCCAAAAAAGTCCAATACACTTGCACTCTAATGGTAACTGCAAGAAAATTGAGTTTGGTTTTAATAATTGCTTACATTAGAATGAGGAAGTAAGACTAAATTTAATTAATTTAAAAAAAGAATTGCTTGGGTTTTACATAAAGCTTTGCATGACATTTCCAAGTGCTTTACAGCGAATTAAGTACTTTTGAAACATCTGTTGTAATGTAAGAATCGTGCAGACAATTTGCACAAACAGCAATGTGATAATGACCAGATAATCTGTTTTTTGTGACTTGCTTGAGGAAGTAAATATCAGCCAGGGCACCAGGAATAACTCCCTTGCCCTTTTTTGAAAATAGTGCCATGCTATCTTTCATATGCGCCCAAAGAGGCAGATGAGGCTTCAGCTTAATGCGTTATCTGCAAGACAGCACCTCTGACAATGCATCACTTCCTCAGCACTGCATTGGAGTGTGGGCTTTGATTTTTGTACCACAGCGTGGAACTTAAATCCAGAATTTACGATTCAACTGGGCTGCAGCTGACACTAGGTTTCGTTATTAAAAATCTTTATTGTGCTTCTGTGGAAAAAAAAATCTTAATTTTGTATTTATCAAATTGGGTTTATTTCGGACACAACAAATACATCCTTTTTTTATTAATTGGATGTGGGCCAAAAAAAAGTTAATGACATTTATCAACACGAGCCTG
This sequence comes from Scyliorhinus canicula, assembly GCF_902713615.1. NCBI lineage: Eukaryota > Metazoa > Chordata > Chondrichthyes > Carcharhiniformes > Scyliorhinidae > Scyliorhinus > Scyliorhinus canicula. Next base: position 61,395,312 of record NC_052166.1, read on the forward strand.
CATATTGACCAGGGTCAATGTGGGCCAACGTTTGTTGCCCATCTCTGAGGACATTAAGAGACAACCAGATTGCTGTGGATCTGGAGTCACATGTAGGCCAGACCAGGTCAGGACAACAGATTCCCTTCCCAAATGGGAGCCACGTATCATCATTAGGCTTTTAATTCCATTTTAAATGAATTCAAATTTCACCATCTGCCATGACTCTGGGTCTCTGGATGACTAGTCCAGTTATAATACCACTACGCCACTGCCTCTCCTCTCCTGATAGCAGTTATTCATTAATGGGACTAGATACTGCTGCTTGTTTTCCTATTATTAGTTACTCACGTCGAACGGCAAAAAGTAACAATTTTTCTTTATTTTTGAATAAGGCAAAAATGCTTCTTCTTCCGATATATTTACTAAAATGTACCTTTAATGATTTCACAGGATCAATTTTAGTCCACTGCTATAACATGTAGAACAGGACATTTGCAACTCAAAGGTTGTGAATTAAATGTGTGCACTCATGAGGCAATGTTAGCTATTGTTTTTTTTAGACATATGATCAGATCAAGTCGCACAACTGTAATTATTGCTTTCGTCAAAATCTTTACCATTGTAATTTTCTGAATAGCTTGAGGCGGATATCAGCCAAACTTCACTGGATATGGCAGTTTCTGAGCTTGATTCACTGCAACAATGCGCACACTGTTCCATAGAAAGTCCTTGGAACTCTACTTGTGCTTCGCCTGCAGGCAGTAGAGTGGCGGAATTAAAGAAATTAAATCAGCGTGCATATAAAGTGCCACGATTCCTCCCCTGTCGCTGAACCTCGTTTTATTTTTAACAGTTCACAGGAGGTAAGGACAGAGCATGACAGCGGCGATTTGTTGTCATTTGTTTTGAAGCACTGGGTACATCATGTTTAGCAATACTGGCACTTTGATGCATAATTTAGTACTTCAATGGTATTTAGAGGATCAAAGCTGGAATAGACAAATGTGCCCTCACCACAGTTAGGTTATTGCAAACGAATATAAATCTGTGGCTTTTGCGGAACAGACAGTAACATTTGGAATTTGTGTAATAAGAAGACTACGAGTTGATATATTTCAAATAATGACTTATCTAAAATGTATATATTACTCTTGAATCCACCAGGATGATAAAATGGCCAATAGTCTTCTTGTTGAAAAATGAACTATTTAATGAGTAATAAAATAATAAACTGTGAGTCCTTTTACTCAATACTAAACTAACAATAAAGAAATGAAGTACAATACAGATGACTATATAACTATACACTATTATAGCAAACTAGTTCTAATTTCTCTAGCTATTCTACGTCTTGCTTGTTCACTGTTCTGAATCACGTCATCTGCATCATCAGATTTAGAAAAGGCGGGAATCCAGTTCTTATAGTATCTGACTGTGAGCCATCTAGTGTTGAAATGACTGTACTACATTTACATACATTGATCATGTATATCGATATCTGAATATCACTACACGAGTTACCTCTGAAGCTCTCACCTGACTTTTAAGTGCCTGCCTTTTTGCAAGATGGCTTTGTGTGTGTTTAAAGAAAAAGGTAGCCCAGATCTTCGAAGGGAATATGAATTATTGTCAGCACTTACTTCCTTTCTGACTTTAATATTGACGGCGGGGTGGAGCTTGCCAACTGAGAACTGTGAAGGGTTTTACTGGGAAATTAACACTTTGGGCCGGATTGTCTGGTCCCCCAGCCGCGTGTTTCTCAGCAGCGCGCAATTCTCTGGCAGCGCGATTCTCCCTTCTCCCTTGCTCGTCGATGGGATTTCCCATCGTAACCACCCCACGCCTTCGTGAAACCCACGGACATGCGGTGTCGACGGGGAACGAATCGCAACGACCGGAGAATTCTGGCCTTTATTTCAGTGCTGCACTCCTCTTAGCTCATCTATTTCCTTTTTTAATCTCCAACTGAAAGAAGGGAATAAATTCCTTTTGTACAGGCCTAGAGGGCAGGTGGTGATGTCGTGGTGTTGTCACTGGACTAGTAATCCTGAGACCCAGGGTAATGCTCTGGGGACCCCGGTTCAAATCCCACCACGGCTGCCGGTGAAATTAGAATTTTTTTTTAACAACTGGAATTAAATGAAACCGTTGTCAATTGTCGTTAAAAAAAACCATCTGGTTCAATAACTCTTACCCGATCTGGCCTACGTGTGACTCCAGGCTCACAGACATATGATTGCCTCAGGAATGGCCCAGCCAGCCACTCAGTTTAAGGGCAATTAGGAGTGGACAGCCAGCGACGCCCATATCCCCGAACGAATTTTCTAAAAACGTATTCCCCAATTTAAATGTATTCCTTTGAAGTATGAGATGGCAAGTCTGAGAATATAGCCCAAGCTGATGGATGGTGGTATCTTGTCTATAAAATGGCTGTGTGTAAACTCAATCCCATTCTCATGTGGACATGGACACACAATCTAAAACTGCTCGTAAATCATCACACATCCAGGTTTAGACAGAGCGACAGGATAACTAACGTAGCATCCAGATTTCAAACCTTTTTCACGGGGGAAAAGAGCCCCGAGAGGGTTTGTTTCCTGATTCAGCTCCTTAATTGTTGAGATATCACAGTTTCCATTCTATTAGACACATCATTCCATCTGCATATATTCACGTACGTTGTTGCAACATGTTTTGTGAAGTTGTATGTTTCTCAGTGACCCTGGTAAGGATTTGAAGTTATTGTGTAATTAAAAGTGCATTTGAGATGTTTTATTCAGTACAGCTCACTCTGGCCCATGCGAAACACCAGCGGTCCTCATTTTAAACACCGCTGTGCATGATCGCGTGAACTACTTTTCAGATCCTTAACATGAAATGATATTAACTTTCTTCAGGGGTTGGTTTAGCAAAGTGGACTAAGACAGCTGGCTTGTAATGCAGAACAAGACCAGCCCGTTCCAGCCTCCCCGAGCAGGTGCCCGAATGTAGTGACTAGGGGCTTTTCACAGTAACTTCATTGAAGCCTACTTGTGACAATAAGTAATTATTAAGATAGTGGATTTTATTGCCGGACATACTACACTGACCACAGATATGGGATGTGCCAGTGGCAACTCTAGTGGGAGACATCCATCTAACGTGATGAAGTCTTGTCTAATGCTCCGGCTGGTATGGAAGTGCTTGGCTCTGATATGGATGCTAAAAAGAGAAGATGTTCTGATTCATGGTCTTACCTGAGGTGGCACAAAATTCAAGACAAGAACATTGTTACAAGACAACAAATTGTCGGACTCCCAGCAGGGGTCAGACTTTGAGTGGGTGGCTCAATATCGAGGTTTGGCGGCTGCCCCCTTCCCCTCACAACGCAAATCCTGTACGCCCCATCTGCTGCCAATCTGCCCCCCTGCCCCCACCATGGGAATAAGGGGTCACGCACCACAGCATGCATGCATGTGGATTGCCCCTCCCATCAGACCCCACCTCCATCAGACAAGGTGGACAGTGTCCAAGAGTAGTAAGACCATAAGACATAGGAGCAGAATTAGGCCACTCGGCCCATCGAGTCTGCTCCATCATTCAATCGGCTGATATTTTTCTCATCCTCATTCTCCTGCCTTCCCCCCATAACCCCTGATCCCCTTATTAATCAAGAATCTATCTCTGTCTTAAAGACACTCAGTGACTTGACTTCCACAGCCTTCTGCAGCAAAGAGTTCCACAGATTCACCACCCTCTGGCTGAAGAAATTCTTCCACATCTCTGTTTTAAGATGAGGGTATGGCCTCAGCTTCTAGTTTTTCCTACCAGTGAAAGCATCCTCTCCAAGTTCACTCAATCTAGGCCTCTCAGTATTTTGTAAGTTTCAATAAGATCCCCCCCTCAAATCCATCGAGTACAGAGCCAGATTCCACTCTCCTTATGACAAGTCCTTCATTCCAGAGGTCATTCTTGTGATCCTCCTCTGGACCCTTTCCAAGGACATCCTTCCTTAGATATGGGACCCAAAACTGCTCACAATACTCCAAATGGGGTCTGACCAGAGCCTTATACAGCCTCAGAAGTACATCTCAGCCCTTGTATTCTAGCCCTCACGATGTGAATGATATCATTACATTTGCCTTCCTAAGTGCCGTCTCAACCTGCACATTAACCTTAAGAGAAGCGTGAACAAGGACTCCCAAGTCCCTAGGTGCTTCTGATTACCTAAGTATTTCCCCATTTAGAAAATAGTCTATGCCTCCATTTCCCCTTCCAAAGTGCATAACCTCACACTTTTCCACATTGTATTTCATCTGTCACTTCTTTGCCCACTCTCTTAACCTGTCCAAGCCCTTCTTAAGCCCCCCTGCTTCCTCAATACTCAGGCAATGTCGAGGTGGTGCCTTGTTATTGCCCGAGAGCAGTGCCGGGGCAGTGCCAGGGAGGTGTGGTGGGCTGGGTTAGGTTCCAAGGCCTTTACGCTGGGGTGGCCTTTTAAAATGGTGGCCCAACCTATGAGTATCTTGCTGGTGGGGTGAGCGACTCCGAGACCACCCTGCCACCGATACGGCAGAGAAAGTCGCCATTGCTGTCGACAGCTCCAAGCGCCGCTTTTCCCACCTGCCATTGGTCTTTGCCATATTCCGGGAAAATCTCCCCCTCTGTTCCCCAGATGGAAGCTGGCCAGATTGAGAAGCTGGCTGGTTGGTTGCGAGGAAATGTTTGTGGCATCAGGCAGGGTAGAGAGAGGGAGAGGGACTGAACTGGACGTTATGGAGGGCTGGGATTAGATTGGATATAGAGTTGCTGAGGTAGGAGGCAGGGAAGAAATTGAAGGGGACAGCAACTAATTTGAAGGCTCGGTGGGAGGGGGTGTCTGTTGAGGGGCAACATCGGTTTTGGGGTGCTTATTTCTGGGGTTTGGAGCGGAGGTGTGGGTGGGTGGGGTGGGGCAGAATGGACATTAATGCGGTGGGGAGCAGATTGCGGAGGTCTGATCGCTAAGTGGGTAGGCTGGAGGGGAAGGACTGCTCTTAATCCTTCTGACAATAAAGACACTTGTCTACTGGATCTACGTCTTAGCTACCTTCAGCTTTCCCAAGTCCTGGGGAACCAAGTCTGCAGATGTCAGCAGTACGTCTCTGGCTAGATTTGAGTCCTGTTGCTTCTGAAAAATAATGACTGTCCTGCCTCTGGGAAGCAGGTTAATTGCCTGCCCACAAATTGACCCCATTAAAATCAGAAGAAGGCACATTGGGGCTGGGTATTTAACCTTTGAATTCTTACTCCCCCCCACTCTGTCCCACATGGCCTGGGATGGTGAAATTGGCACCTTTATTTTGGCATTCTCAATCTGTGAGTTTTCACTTGTCAATAACGTCTTTGAGATTATTTTCAGTTAAAGGTGAAGAGTGTTGAGGTTTATACCTGTTTCTGCATTAAGCTTTTTGTGCCAAATCTTATCAGTTCTCACTCAGGTGTAATGAAGGCCAATCTGCACTGGAGAGAAATGAAGTGAAAATCGCTTATTGTCACAAGTCGGCTTCAAATGAAGTTACTGTGAAAAACCCCCTAGTCGCCACATTCTGAGCCTGTTCGGGGAGGCTGGTATGGGAATACCTCCTATTAACCTTGGCCCTGCGATGTTTAGTATGTTGCTAGGTTTATCTGGGACTGGTTTAGCACAATGTACTAAATTGCTGGCTTGTAATGCAGAACACTGCCAGCAGCGCGGGTTCAATTCCCGTACCCGCCTCCCCAAACAGGCGCTGGAATGTGGTGACTAGGGGCTTTTCACAGCAACTTCATTGAAGCCTACTTGTGACAATAAGTGGCTGTTATTATTTATTCTGGTGGTTTGATAGTTCTTTATTTGTTATTAGAATTGTGCATGTACGCTTGCAATTAAGATCAGTGGTAAATCTGGTTGTAGATATATGACCAGTAACAGAAGCAATTAGTTGCTTACTGTAACACAAAATTTTTGGAGGTAGACTTCAGATATAGGGCAACATTTTATGCTCCACTCAGTGAAGATTCTGAGGTGGCGGGCGAACATAAAACTGACTGGATGGGATTCCCGCCAAAACCCAAGTGCAATTTAACAGTTGGGCAGACAGGGCCTCCGGTAGGAAACCATCCCTTTGAATTATGATCCATAAGTGTCCGATTAAGGGCCTTTTACTGCCTCAATTTTTAATCGGGGGGGTAGCAGGTGCGAGTTGGATGGGGAGGAGTGCCAGTACGGTAGCACAGTGGTTGGCACTGCTGCCTCACTGCGCCAGGGACCCGGGTTTCATTATGACATTGGGTGTCCTGCCTGCGTGGAGTTTGCATGTTAAGACCATAGACCATAAGACATAGGAGTGGAAGTAAGGCCATTCGGCCCATCGAGTCCACTCCGCCATTCAATCATGGCTGATGGGCATTTCAACTCCACCTACCAGCATTCTCCCCGTAGCCCTTAATTTCTCGCGACATCAAGAATTTATCTATCTCTGCCTTGAAGCCATTTAGCGTCCCGGCCTCCACTGCACTCCGCGGCAATGAATTCTACAGGCCCACCACTCTCTGGCTGAAGAAATGTCTCCGCATTTCTGTTCTGAATTTACCCCCTCTAATTCTAAGGCTGTGCCCACGGGTCCTCGTCTCCTCGCCTAACGGAAACAGTTTCTTTGCGTCCACCCTTTCTAAGCCATGTATTATCTTGTATGTTCTCCCGTGTCTGCTTGGGTTTCCTCCAGGTGCTCCTGTTTCCTCCCACGGTCCATAAAATGTGAAGGTTGGGTGGATTAGCCTTCCAAAATTGTCCCTTAGTGTCCAAATATGGGCAGGTTAAGTGGGGTTAGGGCAGAATGGTGGCGCAGTGGTTAGCACTCTGCCTCACGACACCGAGGTCCCAGGTTCAATCCTGGCTCTGTGTCACTGTCTGTGTAGAGTTTTGCACATTCTCCCCATGTTTGCGTGGGTTTTGCCCCCACAACCCAAAGATGTGCAGGGTAGGTGAATTGGCCACGCTAAACTTTCCCTTAATTGGAAAAAATGAATTGGGTACTCTAAATTTATTTTTAAAAAGGTTAGGTGGGGTTATGGAGACAGGGCGGGGAGTTGGCCTAGGTATGGTGCTCTTTCAGCGGGTCGGTCCAGACTCGATGGGCTGAATGGCCTCCTTCTGCACTGTGGGGATTCCATGGGATTCTACAGGAACAGGGGAAAAATCTTTTCTCCACCTGGGGTGGAAACGGTGGGGTGGGGGCGGTGCTTCAATCCAAATGTCTCTTCAGATTTGGGGAACCCGTCCCCTCAAGGACCTTAAGTTCCAGGCCTCCTTCCCCCTGCCCTCCGCTCCCGGGACCCATGTTCAGAACTTAATCCCGGGCAGAGCACCTGCAGTACCTCCTCTTGTCACTGCACCTTCCACCTGGCCAGGTTGGAGAGCTGTCGGCCAATCCTAGAGGTGGGACTTTCTTCCAAGGCTGTGAAATGGCAGCGGACTACCGAAAGTTGGTGGTCGCGTACACGTGCCAACTCTTAGGCTGGCAATCCCCGACTTCTCTCCAACACAGTTATCCTTCCCTAATCACAGATGCGACAGGCCAAAGGGCCTTTTCTGTGCTGTAGACCTCTATCAATCTATACCTCATGGAATATGTGCGAGAGATCATGTTGACGGTATAGAATTACAAGGCTGTGACATAACTGAGGAACATTAAAAAGGTCAAGTTACTTTATTTGGACCTCTGAACTCTGGGATTGCCTTACAGCATTAGCCATCGCTTTGTTTGACTGCTATTTCATATAGTTTGGTGGATTTGCTCTAACCCATTGTTTCTGGGAAGCGTAATATATTTATAGAAGCTTCTGAACAAATCCAATTTCCTCCTTCAACCAATTCTGCCTACATCACTCAATCTGACTGCCTTCCTATCCAAAAATCACCTCTAACTATACTTCATTGAATCAGACATTTATGTTAATTACTTCTGAATGCTTCAACTGAGGCAGCATAACTGGCTCAAAAGCTATTCCTAAATTCAGATAGTGGCTTTTATTTCTGTCAAATGATTCATTCATTCTGGTTTCACTTAATGCACCACCTCTGCATCCATTGTCTCCCTTTCCCACATCATCTAAAAAACATGGAGCACATTCACGGAGCGTGGAGTGGCTTCAATGGGAAATCCTATTGGTAAGCGGCGGGAGCAGAGAATCAGCGGCCAGCGAATGCCGCGCCGCCAAGAAGCGCGCGGCCGACAGCCGAGAGAATCCCGCCCCCGTTTCTTGCTTGTCATGGGACTGTCCCTTTAAGAAATGTTAATGTCGTATCATATGGCTTCAGTGATGTCATTGTGTGGGTGGAGCTGGGCTGTGGCTCTGGGAGTTGGTTTTACTTTTGCTTTGGGTTTGGAGCTGGTTTGTGGCTCTGTAAGTTTTTACTTTCGTTTTCGCATTTGACTGCTGTACTCAGACAGAGAAGTATCTCGGCCTGTCTCTATTTTCAATGTTAAAGAGTTATTCCAAGGAAGAAACCCAATGATTATAGTTACCTGCTGTTTTGGTAAAAAGGGGTTTTTGCTTTATGGGATCTTGTTATTAAATTGGAACAGTTAAGGGGGAATTTATTACGGGTTATACATAGATTACTGTAGCTGTGTGGGGTCTCTATGTTTGCCGTTGATAAAAATTCTTACTGTGTATGTTATTACCAATGTTAATTAAATTTGTAGAATAAAGCTTTTTTTTTTGTTTTAAAGCGCTTAGACCTCTGTTGAATGAAATCTAAAAGGCAGGCTCTTGTGCTCATCATACTCAAAATCGATGAACAGTTGTAGGTCAGGTGAAATCCATGCTATACTTTGGAGTTTTCTAAACCCTGGCCCATAACATGCTTCACTCAAAGAATGGCATGAGTGAACCTTTGCTGTAGCGTCTCCAGTGTGACGATATGGAGACCAATATTGAACTCCGTACTCGCCGGTGCTGACTCACTAAAACCCTGTACAACTGTAGATTTCTTTTTTCCTGTGCTCCAATCGCCTTGCAGTAAAGGCTACCACATCACATGCCTTCCTAATTGCTTGCTGCATCTGCGTGGAAGCTTTCGGCATTCCACGTACCAACACACCCAGGGGCCTTGAACATCAACCCTTACAAGTTTCTCAGCTTTGAAAAGAGATTTGGCTCTTTTATTCTTACGACCAAAGTGAATAACTTCACACTTCCCTACTTTATAATTCACGTGCCATAGACTCCTTACAGTGCAGAAGGAAGCCATTTGGCCCATCGAGTTTGCACCGGCCCTTGGAAAGAGCAGCCTACTTTGCCAGGCTGAATTTATTGCTTATATGTTTCTCATCCATTGAGTATTGCGTCAAAAGATGATTTCACGAAAAAAAAAGAGTTGTGGGCAGGCTCAGTGGGGTGTTTCAACCCTGCTATCGAACGGGACTCTGTTATTTCCTCGAGCTTCGGTGGGGAAGGCCTCGCTGCGGCCACCCTTCCCTTCAACTCCCTGCAGAGCTCCGCTTTTCACAGTAACTTCATTTGAAGCCTACGTGTGACAATAAACAATTTTCATTTCGTCGGGGCTGCACCTTGCTGCATTGGTGAGCGGAACGCGTTAAATACAGGAAACGGGACTAAGCGCAGCCTCGGCTGGGCGTTCCTCGCCGCGATCCAGAAATGAAGCAGAGTCCCGGGTTAATAGCAGGGCTGTTCCCGGGAAACCCCCGGCTAAGCGGGCCCGACATGAGACTCTGTTTCATTGCGTTAAATCGTGACTCTGCTGCCTCTGCCACATCCAAACTAAGAAGTCTTACAACACCAGGTTAAAGTCCAACAGGTTTGTTTCAAACACGAGCTTTCGGAGCACGGCTCCTTCTTCAGGTGATTCACCTGAAGAAGGAGCCGTGCTCCCAAAGCTCGTGTTTGAAACAAACCTGTTGGACTTTAACCTGGTGTTGTAAGACTTCTTACTGTGCTCACCCCAGTCCAACGCCGGCATCTCCACATCATGACATCCAAACTAGGCAGCACAACAGTCTCTTGATCAACCTCGTATCTCGTTGTCAACCTCAGTGCATGCAGATCTCTACTGCCCGTATCCTCTCCTGCACCATGTCTACTTTGCCCATTACCTCCTCCCTCAGTGAACTACTTTGCCTCATTGTCCCATAATCCCTCAGATTTAAAATGTTAATTCTTACATTTGAATCCCAATACCGTTTTACCATATTAGAAGCAAAAGAGACAATTCCAAAAGAGTCATACTGGATTCAATATTGACTCTATCAAGATGTGCACTTGCAATCAAAAGGCATACAAGGCTATGCTCCGAGCGCTGGGAAACAGGATTAGATTAGGTAAGTGGTTGTTTTGATTGGCACAGATACGTCGGGCTGAAGGGCCTTTTCTGTGCTGTATGACTCCATGACTCTCTGGATTCAAAATATTAGCCGACATTTCCCGTCGTTCCCGTTGGCATGATCTTCCGATCCCACCAAGAGCGACACCCTCCCCTCCCTCGTGCGGGTCTCCCCCCTTTCCCCCCACCCTCCCCCCCGGTGGAGGCAGCAAACAACAGGGAAACCCATTGACAGGACCAGAAGATTCCACCAATGGCAGGGGGCGCGCAGAAGATCCCGCCCATTAACTCTGCTGGCAGGATTTTCCCATCCCACCATAAGACATAAGAGCAGAATTAGGCCATTCAGCCCATCAAGTCTGCTCCACCATTCGATCATGGCTGATATGTTTCTCATCCTCATTCTCCTGCCTTTCCATGTAACCCCCTGATCCCATTATTAATCAAGAACCTATATATCTCTGCCTTAAAGACACTCAGTGATTTGGTCTCCACAGTCTTCTGTGACAATGAGTTCCACAGATTCACCACCCTCTGGTTTAAGAAATTCCTCTTCATCTCTGTTTTAAGTTTGAGGCTGTGGCCTCAAGTTCTAGTTTTTCCTAAGAGTGGAAACATTCTCTCCACGTTCACTCTGTCCAGGCCTCTCAGTATTCTGCAAGTTTCAATAAGATCCCCCCTCCCCCTCAACCTTCTAAACTCCATCGAGTACAGACCCAGAATCCTCAATCACTCCTCAACATGACAAGTCTTTCATTCCGCGGATTATTCTTGTGAGCCTGGACCTTTCCAAGGCCAGCACATCCTTCCTTAGATACGGAGCCCAAAACGTCTCACAATACTCCAAATGGGGTCTGACCAGAGCCTCATACAGCCTCAACAGTGTATCCCAGCTCTTCTATTCTAGACCTCTCAACGTAAATGCTAAAATTGTATTTGCCTTCCTCACTGCCGACTGAATCTGCACGTTAACCTTAAGAGAATCTTGAACAAGGACTCCCAAGTCCCTTTGTCCCATTTAGAAAATAGTCTATGTCTCTATCCTTTCTACCCAAACGGCATTGGAGCACAGCTCCAGGTCCCAGGTTCAATTCCCACTTGGGTCACTGCCTGTGTGGAGTCTGCACGTTCTCCCCGAGTCTGTGTGGGTTTCCTCCGGGTGCTCCAGTTTCCTTTCACAGTCCAAACATCTCGTTAGATCTCTCGAGGAGTCCCAAGCATTGCAAATATTGAGCGCGGCCTCTGGCGAGGTTTAATGCCTCATATCCCGAGTTGGGAGCGACAAGGCCGTTCGATCGGGCCTGCTGAGTTTTTCCAACGCTTTCTTTATTCTCTTGCCACTCCCTACCTCTTTAACCTCCTCCAGCACTAATATTTCCCGATTAACTCTCCATTGAAATTCACATTCTGCAACCCTCACTCTCTCCTCACTCTCTTTTTTGGCTGTACCTCCAGATACCTCGGCCCACACTCTGAAGTTTCCTCAATCTCTCAACTTTTTGGACTGAGCTGACCAGAATTTGCTCGTCGTTTCTTGTGTTTGAATCTTCGACTTTCCGTTCTGTGTTTTTCCTCCTTGTGCTTCTGTGACGCACCTCAGGTCTATTCTTATTTTCTCCCTTTGCAGTATTACAGTTATGAAAGCTGTTGTTGGAGAAAAGTGCCGTGCCAAGGTGCCTTGTTTTATTCTGTGCAAAGTGCAATTAGTGAGAAATTATTTTTAAAGCGTATTTTCAAATGTGCGAAAATGCTCATCCGGGAGTTAGCAATGTAAAGATCACGACAGACCATCCAATCAGAATGCACCATTCCCATATACGTTCATTTGACACCTCAGGCCTGCCTGATTTGATTAAATTGGGGCAGCACGGTGGCACAGTGGTTAGCACTGCTGCTTCGTAGCTCCAGGGCCCCGGGTTCAATTCCAGCCTCAGGTGACTGTCTGTGTAGGAGTTTGCACTTTCTCCCCGTGTCTGCGTGGGTTTCCTCCCACAGTCTAAAGATGTGCAGGTTTGGTGGATTGGCCGTGCTAAATTGCTCCTTAGTTTCCTAAGGGTTAGGTGCGTTTACTGGGTTACGGGGATAGGGTGGAGGAGTGGGCTTAAGTAGGGTGCTCTTTCGAAAGACCGGTGCAGACTCGATGGGCCGAGTGGCCTCCTTCTGCACTGTAGGAATTCTATTTTATAAATATGCAGATAAAGCTCCAGTGCCTAACTGTATTACCTCAGTGATTAATGCGGGAAGATACATGGCTCACAGTAGTAGGCCCAGCCATACCAAGTGTTGAATGGTCTAAACAGTGCTCTGTAAAGGGGTCAAACCAAGAGTGGGGTGAAGTATTATGGATATTCAGGGATCTCAGCAGTAATCTCATCCCACCTCGCCACGCTCCCCCCTCCCCTAGCCTCCCAGAAATAAGGAGCTCAAATCTCTGTCCTTCACTGTGTGAAAGCGACCAATTTCAGCATTCTAAATGGTGGCAGAGCAGCTGTTTTGACTCTCGCGCCCTGCGACACAAATTAAAATGGTGGCTGAATCTGAAAATAGCTCCCCCCACCAGCCCTCCCAAACAGAGGCTTTGAGTGGACATTGTTTACACACAGCTGACTTTGCGTTGGTTCTGGACCGAGTGTAAAAGTAAACTCCATGATATAAATTTATTAAACTTCAATAGATGATTAGGGGCTGGTTTAGCACAGTGGGCTAAACAGCTGGCTTGTAATGCAGAACAAGGCCAGCAGCGCGGGTTCAACTCCCGTATCGGCCTCCCTGAACAGGTGCCGTAATGTGGCGACTAGGGTCTTTTCACAGTAACTTCATTAAAGCCTAATTGTGACAATAAGCGATGATTATTATTATTATTATGATGATGATGAAGGAGACCATTTCTCCTTTAACGGAGACTGCTGAAATGCAGGCTTGATTTGAAGAAGCACCGAAATTTGATTTGCAATGTGTTATGGGCCAGGGTTTAGAAAACTCCAAAGCATATCGTAGAGTTCACCTGACCTACAACTGTTTATTAATTTTGGTTATGATGAGCACAAGAGCCTGTCTTTCAGGTGTTATTTAACCGAGGCCTGAAGCACTTTTAATCAAAAACAAAGTTTATTCTACAAATTTAGTTAACATTTTTATAAACGCACACAGTAAGCATTTTTATCAATTACCAACATAAATACCCCACACAGCTACAGTACTCTATGTATAACCTGGATAAATTCCCCCTTTAGCTGTTCCAATTTAATAACAAGATCCCATAAACCTGAAACCCTTTTCAAAGGTGTGGCCTCCACACAGCACTCAAGACCTGTTTGGATGCTCTTGTGTGCTTTCCAAAACAGCAGGTTTGAATTCCTTCTCGAAAACAATTATTTATTTTCAAGTTATCAAGCAGTCTGAAAACCGTTAAAATGCAGATAGAGAAAGAAAAGCCTTACTTTTCAACCTGTGCTGTGCAAACCAGTTCAAACTCAAAGCGAAAGCAAACTCCGAGCCACAGCCCAGCTCCCAACTCAAAAACGAAAGTAAAAACCCGGAGCCACAGCCCAGCTCCACCCACCCAATGACATCACTGAAGCCATGAGACAAGACAGAAACATTTCTTAAAGGGACTCTCCCATGACAAATGTAAATTGCTGGCATTCTGATTGCAAATTGAAGATTCTTGTACTTGTGTTTTTAAAATGGTCATTTTACTATGTGAAAGTTGCAATAGAAACACAAACTATTGTTATTGGAGGGAAGATAGCTAAGGCAAAATAATTCCGGTATATCCTGCAAAGTAATAATGTCACTGGTATCGTTTTCTTCCCACTTTCATTGCCATTGTTGCTCACTATTGTTTGTTAAACAGGCCTCCAAACCCAGATAAATGTGGAGGGTTAACAGCAGGACTAGGAACCTGACTTCAAAACTGCATCCTAATCCCAAATGATGGTTGTTATGAATGGAAATGGTACCCGTGTTTGGGTACTCTGCAAACTCCGAACCCTGTGAGAGGTGGGCATGGGTTACCATCCAGTGGAGGAGCATGATTCCGGAAGGAAGTTGGAAGGAGAGGCGAGGAGACGGAGAAGGGTGTTCAGCCAGCCAGCAAAGTGGGAAAAGACAATACAAACTGTTCCACTAAAAGCATAAACTCTGAACAAGAGTTAGACGGACTCACAACCTTAACTCTGTTTCTCAATCCACGGATGCTACCAAAGAGTCTGTGTTTTTCCAGCATTTTCTGTTTTTATTCCAACCAAATCATATTTGTAATTTTATCTCTTAAATCATCCTGCAGAGAAACAAGGTGGAACATAAAAATCCCTGACAAATTAACTATTAAGAAGATACTGGAGCAGCAAAAGACTGGTCAGTTAACCTGTTGGATGGAGCAAGGATTTGAACAGGACACGATGCTCAGAAAAGATAATAATTTATTTGACATATGTGGAACAGGACAACAGCACAACTACAAATGTGATTATTGTCAATGTCACTTAGAATTTGCAGCCTGGAAAGAGACCATTTTCACCATTCAGGTCAATGCTATGCCTCCCACCTTGCTTCATCTAACCTACATTAACATACCCTTCTATTCTATTCTTACCTAGCTCCTCCTTAAATGGATCTGTGTTAATTTCCCAATCATTCCATGCGCCAGAGAGAGCCGTGTTCTCACCACTCTACAATAGGACGCAACTTCTGATGTTAAAAGTTATTTTCTGGGTTATGAGTGAAACCTTTCTTCACTGATAACTCCAAGGAATTTATACTATTGCAGAATTTCCAGCATTATTCCAGGGACAGGTTTAAAGGGCTTCAACAAGCTCAGGTTGGAAGGGCTTCGACAAAGTACTATTAATTTGGTTCTCAGCTCAGTTTCTAGGTTGGTTTTGATGTGTTCTCATCTGGTTCGTTTTGGGTTTCCAACTGGAATAAAATGTTAAACAGGTTTTCAGAGGCTAGATTCAAAGAGTATGAAAACAGACCATCCTGCCTTGATCTGCACTGAAGTGCTGCCTTGAGCTTAAGATTGCTTAAGTTGGAGTTTGGTGACTGAAGGAGTGTGGTGAAGAGGGAAGGGGGTGATGCTTTGCTTCGCTACCTTTCCTCTGAAAGAAGACAGTAGAAATACTCTGGTGAGTATTTCTACTGTCCTTAATATACCCCACACTAGAAGAAGTAAAAATGAAGGGAGAAATTTAAGGGGAAGTCATGGCAGGGTAGCACAGCCAGGTGGAATGCACCTCCTGTGCGATGTGGGAAGTTGCGGACTCTTCCAGTGCCCAGTGTGACCTCATGTACAGGTGTCTCCAGCTGCAGCTGCTCAGAATCTGTGTTTCAGAGCAGCAGGAGCTGAGGCTGAAGTCAGTGGGGCAATTGCAGGGATAACATTGTCATGTTAACAGTGAGATGGCCGCACTGCCGCTAAAGAGTACACAGGCAGAGTAAAAGCACTAGGCAGATAATGCAGGAATCCCTTAAACCCATCACCCCTCACTGCTGGGGGAAGGTGGTTTCTCAGGAAATGCAGCAAGAGCTAGGTTCATGGCACCATGAGTGGCTCAGTTGCACAGGGGTGGAGAGAAAAGAATGGGAGAGCAGTAGTGATATGGGATTCTACTGTATGGGGGACAGAGGGGCGTTTTTAGGCTGCAGGCATGGCACCAGGGAGGCATAGTGCGGGGGATGAATTCTTGGATTGCGTAAACTAGGGAGCATGTTATCCTAGATTTGGTATTATGCAATGAGAAAGGATTAAGGAATAATCTTGTTGTGAGGGGTCCTTCAGGGAACAGTAACCATAACCTGATAGAATTCTTAATTTAGATGGAAAGTGAAGAAGCCCAATCTGAAACTAGGGCCCTAAATCTAAACAGAGGAAACTCCGAAGAAACAAGGGGTGAGTTGGCTAAGATACAACGGGTCATTGTCTGTGCAGAGCCTGCACGTTCTCCCCATATCTACGTGGGTTTCCTCCGGGTGCTCCGGTTTCCTTCCACAGTCCAAAGATGTGTAAGTTAGGTATATTGGCCATGCTAAATTGCCCTAAGTGCCTAAAAAAAAGGTTAGGTGGCGTTACTGGGTTAAGTCGGGTGGAGCTTAAGTGGGATTTAAGTGGGGTGCTCTTTCCAAGGGCCGTGCAGGCTCGATGGGTCGAATGGCCTCCTTCTGCATTGTAAATTCTATGTTATATTAAAGCAACCCAACACAGTTCAAAATCCACTCCAAAACAAAGTTAGCAATCAGGGTTACTTGCTGTACTCTGGAAAGAGACCCTTTGAGGAACAACCTGAAAATCATTCTGTCTTGTCAGACTCAAATTCTATGGCAAAACCTCCAAAAGCTACAGGCAGATCTGCCAGTAATTACATCATCTGTATCCTATTAAGATGTCCTATAATCTGCTCAGCTAGGTCTAAGTGCCATCCCTTATTAATTATCTACACCCCAGGGAACCTCCTTTTTACCAACAATATATCATTAGCCATCTCTCTGTGAACAAGTAAATGATTAAAATTGATGTTTCCTCACCTTTATGACTCCTTAATCACAGTTTTAGCAGACATACAGTCTGTGTATATTTCAACTGAGTGGTTTTTAATATCATTGCCACAACAAGTATAAAATAAAATATATAACAATTTCCTACATTAATTGCACATTCTCTTGTTGCACTACCAATTCGAAAGCAAAATATTCACTAATTAGGTGATGCTTTTTCCTATCATTTTTTCTTATCATTTTCTTTGAACATTCCTCTTTTACTCGACATAAAAATGCAGAACGTCTGGATGTGGATGCATCCTTTGAGACACTCCTTAAAGTACCAAGCTATTGTCCACCTGGTTTAAAACCTCTTTACTTGGCTCAGTTCCAATGTAGCCGCAATAGAAATCCTGTAAAAAGCCTGGGCCCATTTCATCCTATTAAAGTTATTGTTGTCTTACTTCCCATACTCAGTGGTGCACAAGGCAGACTTTCATCTGCTTCCATCACTAGATTTTCCACGAACATGTCTGTCGCCGAGGGTCTATAGCCTGAGGGGCGGCACTCATAGAATCATAGCAGTGCAGTAGGGGGCCATTTGGCCCATCGAGTCTGCAACAACCCTCTGAAAGAGCACGTGACCTAGCCCATTTCTCCACCCTAACCCAGTAGCCCCCACCTCGTCTTTGGACACTGGCCAATCCACCTTAACTGCACATTTTTGGACTGTGAGAGGAAACCGGAGCACCTGGAGGAAACCCATGGAGAAATGGGGAGAATGTACAAACTCCACACAGGCAGTCATCCCAAGGCCGAAATTGTACCCGGGTCTCTGGGGCGGTGAGGCAACAGTGCTAACCACTGTGCCGCCATGCCGCCCACTCCGCTGACCAGGAGTCTCTCCCGCTCTTACCACCAGCCATTGGCACAGTGGAAAAATTTAGTAGGTTGATATTCAACCTATTTGGCCATCAGACACCTTCCTTGGCCATCAAGTCCTGGGGTGGGACTCAAACCCCGAGCTTTGGGCTCAGAGGTAGTGATGCTACCCACTGCTCCACAGGACCTCGTTGTTCCCTCAGTGGCGGTACATAAATGTAAGTTGTTGTTCGCACGTACATAGAAAATGCATGCACTGCACCATCTCTTGAGTTGAGATTACTAGATTTCTAAAAATATGAGGACTGTAAAATATATCCACAAAAGTGAAAATGTTCTGCCTGGTGTGTGCGCAACACGCAGGTAATATTTATAATTCAATTTACAGAATCATTCAAAACAAGCTATACTGATGCAAATGTACCAGAGTCCCAGAGCCCTCCCTCCCCTTTGAGAGCCGACTGGTGGTGATTCAACCTGAGGGTCACCACACCTCGGGGCAGAGGGCAAGGTTGAGAGGTCAGGGCTTTTGGGAATAACCTCAGCCGGTGCGGGAATTGAACCCGCGCTGTTGGCACCGTGCCAGAACTACCAGACAGTCCCACAATGAAAGCAAGACCTGAATTTCATAGTTCCTGACCTCAGAATTTGCTGAAACACTTTAACAGCCAATTAGTATTTGGACGCGTCGTTACTGCTGTAAACGTATCTGCCAGTTTGCCATATTAATGTTCAAGTGCCGTAGTCATGTTGGCTGAGGGGTAAATATGGGCCGTGACAGCGGAGATACCTCCTTCACTCCATGACGAGTGCCACAGGATTCCTTTATCTGAGGGGGCAGGCACAATCTTGCTTTAACATCTGGCCTGTGCGATGGCACTTTCACCAATCCAGAACTCGCCTCACAGCATCATTGGGTTATGTGGGGTGGGATGGGCAGCCGGGGGGGGGGGGGGGGGGGGGGGGGGGGGCTGGAAAATGTGACAAGCTGTTCAAAGCTCCGTTGATTTTCACGGGACTGGAAGGTCAGGCCCAGAGAGAGGCCTTTAATCCCACCCCGTATCTTGCGCTGAGATCTCCTGGAGTGGGGCTTGAACCCACAGCTTTCCCTCTCTAAAGCGACGGTGTTACCAACTGAGCCGGGGGTTGATGCTGGACATTCCCTACTGTAATGAAATGAATAAATTGACATAATCTAGCACCTAATTCTTCCTCCAAAAGAACCTAACTGTTAATATTCCAGCGCACTGCTGGCTGTAAGGGTGCATGGATGAGGAAACACGTCTAATGCAGTGTACAGGACCAATCCTTCTGCACTCTCAGTTATTAGGCTGAGTCATCAGACCATCTGCTACTTTCATCCACATTAGATCATGGCTAAGAAAATCTAATCATCGAAAAAACCCTTTTATAATTCTCTGAAATGTTTAATAAATAACATTTAGCTTGACATACTCTTATTTGATCTGGCAAAGTAATTAATGCAATAGATCGGAGGGGGGGGTTAACGGCGCTGGGAATTTGGGGTGATGGGGAGTGAGGGGGTTGGGGTGATGGGGAGTGGGTGGGTTGGGGTGATGGGGAGTGGGTGGGTTTGGGGTGATGGGAGTGGGTGGGTTTGGGGTGATGGGGAGTGGGTGGGTTTGGGGTGATGGGGAGTGGGTGGGTTTGGGGTGATGGGGAGTGGGTGGGTTTGGGGTGATGGGGATTAGGTGGGTTTGGGGTGATGGGGAGTGGGTGGGTTTGGGGTGATGGGGTGGGTGGCTTTGGGGTTATGGGGAGTGGGGGGGGGGTTGGGGTGATGGGGAGTGGGTGGGTTTGGGGTGATGGGGAGTGGGTGGGTTTGGGGTGATGGGGAGTGGGTGGGTTTGGGGTGATGGGTTTGGGTTGATGGAGGTGGGGTAGCTGGGGTGATGGAGAGTGGGGGATGATGGGGAGTGGGTGGGTTTGGGGTGATGGGGAGTGGCAGGTTTGGTGTGAGGGGGATTGGGGGCGTTGGGATGATGGGGCGTGGGTGGGTTTGGGGAGTGGGGGGGTTTGGGGTGATGGGGAGTGGGTGGGTTGGGGTGATGGGGAGTGGGTGGGCTTGGGGTGATGGGGAGTAGGTGGGTTTGGGGTGATGGGGAGTGGATGGGTTTGGGGTGATGGGGAGTGGATGGGTTTGGGGTGATGGGGAGTGGGTGGGTTTGGGGTGATGGGGAGTGGGTGGGTTTGGGGTGATGGGGAGTGGGTGGGTTTGGGGTGATGGGGAGTGGGTGGGTTTGGGGTGATGGGGAATGGGTGGGTTTGGTGTGGTGGGAAGTGGGGTTTGGGGTGGGGCTTTTAGGGAAATGGGGAGTGGGGGGGTTGCGGTGATGGGGTGGGTGGGTTTGGGGTGATGGGAGTGGGGGGCATTGGGATGATGGGGAGTGGGGAGCCTTTGGGAGTGTTTTTTAGGGGTGATGCAGAGCAGTGGGGAGATTTGGGAGTGATAGGGTGTGGGGTTGGGTCGGGGGTGCTGGGTGGTGGGGAGATTTGGGGTGATTGGGAGTGGAGCGGGGGGTTGGGTGCTGGTGTGTGGAGTGGGGGGGTTGGGGATGTTGGGGGGTGGGGGGATTTAGGGGTGATGGGGAGTTGAATGGGTGGGTTGGGGTGGGGAGTTTTGGGAATGCTGTGAAGTGGAGTTGGGGGTGGGGGGATTTAGGGGTGATGGGGAATCGTGGGGGTTGGGGGCGCTGGGGGGTGGAGTGGGGAGGGTTGGGTTTGGGGGATTTGGGGATGATGGAATGTGGAGTTGGGAGGTTGGGAGATTTAGGGGTGATGGGGAGTTGAGTGGGGGATGGGGTTGGGGGATTTAAGGGTGATGGAGAATGGAGTGGGAGGGGGTTGGGGGAATTAGGGGTGATGGGGAGTGGAGTGGGGGGTTGGGGTTGGGGGATTTAGGGGTGATGGGGGGTGGAGTGGGGGGTTGGGGTGGGGGGATTTAAGGGTGATGGAGAGTGGAGTGGGAGGGGGTTGGGGGATGTAGGGGTGATGGGGAGTGGAGTGGGGGGTTGGGGTGGGGGGATTTAGGGGTGATGGAGAGTGGAGTGGGAGGGGGTTGGGGATGTAGGGGTGATGGGGAGTGGAGTGGGGGGTTGGGGTGGGGGGATGTAGGGGTGATGGGGAGTGGAGTGGGAGGGGGTTAGGGGAATTAGGGGTGATGGAGAGTGGAGTGGGGGGTTGGAGTTGGGGGATGTAGGGGTGATGGGGGGTGGAGTGGGGGGTTGGAGTGGGAGGATTTAGGGGTGATGGGGAGTGGAGTGGGGGGTTGGAGTTGGGGGATGTAGGGGTGATGGGGAGTGGAGTGGGGGGTTGGAGTTGGGGGATGTAGGGGTGATGGGGAGTGGAGTGGGAGGTGGTTGGGGGATTTAGGGGTTATGGGGTGTGGAGTGGGGGGTTGGGGGTGGGGGGATGTAGGGGTGATGTGGAGTGGAGTGGGAGGGGGTTGGGGGATGTAGGGGTGATGGGAGTGGATTGGGGATTTAGGAGTGATGGGGAGTGGAGTGGGGGGTTGGGGTGGGGGGATTTAGGGGTGATGGGGAGTGGAGTGGGTGGTTGGGGGATTTAGGAGTGATGGGGAGTGGAGTGGGGGGTTGGAGTTGGGGGATGTAGGGGTGATGGGGAGTGGAGTGGGGGTTTGGGGGGTGAAATTGAGGGTTTGGGAGATTTGGGGGTGATGGGAGGTGGGGAGATTTGGGGGTGATGGTGATTGGAGTGGGGGGTTGGAGGTGTTGGGGGTGGGTTATTGTGGGGGTGAGGGGGAGTGGAGTTGGGGTGGGGGGATTTAGGGGTGATGGGGAGTTGAGTGGGTGGGTTGGGGTGGGGAGATTTGGGAGTGATGGGAAGTGGAGTTGGGGGGTGGGGGGATTTGGTGGTAATGGGGAGTGGAGTGGGGGGTAGTTTGGGGTTCTGGGGGGTGGAGTGGGAGGGGTTGGGTTTGGGGGATTTTGGGGTGATGGGGTGTGGAGTTGGGAGGTTGGGAGATTTAGTGGTGATGTGGAGTGGAGTGGGGGGGCTGGGGGTTCTGGGTGGTGGAGTGGGGAGGGTTGGGTTTGGGGGATTTAGGGGTGATGGGGAGTTGAGTGGGGGGTTGGGGGTGGGGCATTTAGGGGTGATGGGGAGTTGAGTGGGGGGGTTAGAGGTGCTGGGGTGGTGGGGAGGGTTGGGTTTGGGGGATTTGGGGGTGATGGGGTGTGGAGTTGGGGGGTTGGGAGATTTGGGAGTGCTGGGAGGTGGGGAGATTTGGGGGTGATTGGGATTGGAATGGGGGGGGTTGGCCGTGCAGGGGATGGGGTTTTTTGGGGGTGAGGGTGAGTGGAGTGGGAGGGGGTTGGGGGATTAGGGGTGATGGGGAGTTGAGTGGGTGGGGTTGGGGGATTCAGGGGTGATGGGGAGTGGAGTGGGGGGGCTGGGGGTGCTGGGGTGGAGTGGGGAGGGATGTTGGGTTAGGGGTTGCTGGGGAGTGGGGAGATTTGAGGGTGATGGGGAGTTGTGTGGGGGGGGGGGGGGGGGGGAGGTGTTGGGGTGCTGGGGCTTGTGAGGAGTTGCAGCAAGTATCTAAAATCCCTGTCGGCTGCCTATTCATCTCAACCTAACCTGAACCTTTTGATACAAAGGATCGTTTGGTTCAAACCAGCCTCAGGAGAGTTTTGTCGCTCAGGTTAAAACAAGCAAGTCTGTAAATTCTGACACACTTGTGCTCTTCACCTTCATTAGTCATTGTCACAACCACTTAGAGCTCTGTGTTCACCCAGTTTATTCTCCTGTTCTCTGAAAGAACCAAATTGCTTTCCCCCCGCCTGCAGTTCAGACTCAAAAACAGCTTCTTCCCCGCTGTTACCAGACTCCTAAATGACCCTCTTATGGACTGACCTCATTAACACTACACCCCTGTATGCTTCATCTGATGCCGGTGCTTATGTAGTTGCATTGTACACCTTATGTTGCCCTATTATGTATTTTCTTTTGTTCCCTTTTCTTCCCATATACTTAATGATCTGTTGAGCTGTTCGCAGAAAAATACTTTTCACTGTACCTCGGTACACGTGACAATAAACAAATCCAATCCAATCCAATGCTGCTCCCTAAGGGCCAATTCCAGACTCTGAAACTACCCTCCGGATCAGTGAGAAAACATCTATAACTATGAAACCAAATCCATCAAATATTCAAGACGAGCGAACATTGGGCACAATTTAACAGCCACGTCATGGCTGACTTGATGGCCGGGATTTTCCTACCCCCCCCCCCCCCCCCTCCGCTGGGTCAGAGAATCCCCAGGGGGGGAGGCGTGAATACCGCCCCGCCGCCCCGACACCGGCTGCCCTATTGTCTGCCGCCGTTTTTCGGTGGCCGCCGGGATTCCTGCCACGCCGGTTTGGGGCCGTTGACAGCGGTCCCCCTGGCGATTCTCCGGGCCCCGATGGGCCGAGTGGCCGTAAAGTTTTAGCCAGTCCCGCCGGCGTGAATTACTCACCTCACGCACAGCGGGACCTGGCAGGTAAGTGTGCGGGGGGCGTTCCTGGGGAGTGGGGGCGAGGGGGGATTCACCCCCTGGGGGGGCCCCCACGGTGGAGAATGTGCAAACTCCACACGGAGAGTGACCCAGAGCCAGGATCGAACCTGGGACCTTGGCATCGGGAGGCAGCAGTGCTAACCACTGTGCCGTCGTGCTGCCCTTTGGTGGACGGATTAATGACCAGGGGGCATGGATTTAAGGTGAGGGGCAGGATGTTTAGAGGGGATGTGAGGGGAAAATGTTTTCACCCACGGGTCGTGGGATTCTTGAACGCGCTGCTTGAAAGGTTGGTGGAGGCAGGAGCCCTCAACACATTTAAGAAGTATTTAGACATGCACTTGCAATGCCAAGGCACACATGGCTATGGGCCAAGTGCTGGAAAGTTGAATTAGAGTAGTAAGGTGGTTGTTTCTGACCGGTGCAGATACAATGGGCCTTTTCTGTGCTGTGGCATTCTATGACTCTATGCAAGGTTGCGGGGTTACGGCAGGGGAGCGGGATTTGATAGAATGCTTGCTCAGAGAGCCAGTGCAGACCCGATGGGCTGAATGGCCTTCTTCTGCAATGTAACGATTTGATGAACATCACATTAGTGTTCGTGGGATCTTGCTTTGGGCAAATTGGCCTGATGCTAGGGCGGCACAGTGGTTAGCGCAGTTGCTTCACAGCTCCAGGGTCCCAGGTTCGATTCCCGGCTGGGGTCACTGTCTGTGCAGAGTCTGCACGTTCTCCCCGTGTAAGCATAAGTTTGCTCCGGATGCTCTGGTTTCCGCTCACAAGTCCAAAGCTGTGCAGGTTAGGTGGATTGGCCATGCTAAATTGTCCCTTCGGTTAGGTGGGGTTACAGGGTTACGGGGATGGGGTGGAGGTGTGGGCTTAAGTGGGTGCTCTTTGATGTGTTGGGTCTCTGGATCTGTGGAGACTGCATTTACCTCAGCAGCACCACATACAGGCTACCAACACTTGAAATAGTACAAAACTATTTTATTAAGCTAGGAACTGTTGAACATACTTTCACTGTGGGTCGACACTATGTCAGATTAAACTGAAGACCTATGCCTATCCTGACCAGTCTAGACTATCAGCACATGGTGAAGGTTTGTGCTACAAGCTGTGAGCTCTGTCCTTCTCAGAGGCCGCATCCCGAATGAGCGGGAAAACTAGTGCCCTCTGGCTTTATAGTGAGCGGTGGTGGTGATTGGCTGCTGTGTTGTATGTGTTGATTGGTCTTGCAGTGCGTCAGTCAGTGTGTGTCCCTGCACCATTATATACTGATGTGTATATTCTGACACTCTTTTCAAGAGCCTGTGCAGACTCGATGGGCCGAATGGTTTCCTTCTGCGCTGTAAATTCTATGCTTTGAAACTACATAATTGGCTGTAAAGCACTCTGGGACATCCTGTAGTTTTGACAGTTGCCACATAAATGCAAGTCCCTCTTTCTTTTTAAATCATCGAGGGCATGGGTCTGTCAATATCTGCCTCACAAGCATGGGTGCTCGTCCTGTAAGATCATCATGCTTTGATTTGCTTACAAATAATCGATTTACTCATTCAACTAGCATTCTAGCATCCGTGATGTCGCCTGGATTAAAATAACAACTTGCCCGATTATAGAAACACACTTGTTTGAGGGGCTTTTTCATTGACCTACATTCAATTCAAAGGCTGCAATGTTCAAAATAGCACAAAATGCAGGGTGCTTTTGCTTGTAGAGCGTCGTGAGTTTTCAGGGAAGTGCGAAAAGAGTTCCTTACAGGCAGGCAGCCGATTGGATGATTGGATTTTTCAGGTCAGCTGGGGGACCGAAACAAGTGGCTTTTTAGCAAAGTGTCTGATTTGGAATGAGTCCCGAATTCTTAGCTGAACCCCAACACTTCTCTCACTTTTGAAACAGGGCAGAGGGTCGAAGAGGAGCCAGCAAAAGGGAGAATTTTTTTTTAAAAATTCCTTCCTGGGACGTGGGTGCCATTTATGGGCCAGCATTTATTGCCCATCCCTAATTGCCTCTGGACTGAGTGCTTTGCTATGACCATTTCAGAGGGCAGTTAAGAGTCAACCACATCGCTGTGGATCTGGAGTCACGTGTAGGCCAGGCAGGGTAAGGACGGCAGGTTTCCTTTCCAAAATTATATTAGAGAACAATGGTTTCATGGTCATCTTTGGACTTTTTATTCCCGATTTATTTTATTTTATTGAATTCGAACTTCACCATCTGTCATGACGGGATTTGAACCTGGGTCCCCGTGAGCATTATCCCAGGTCTCTCGATTATTAGCCCAGTTACAATATCCCTACACCGCCGTCTCCCGTCTTGGTGCACTATTTCCCCAGTATCCTTGCGATCTGATCTGTTTGGTATTGTCAATTGCTGTCTAAGCACTGTAATCTCCATGTTGATCTCCGCTTAACAATGAAATAGAAGACTTCTGCAACTTTGGGCGTTGTCAAGTCTGAATGCCTTGCGCAAAACTAATCTTGTAGATCTTCACAAATGAACATACTGAATACCAGTAGGCTGCTAGTTGGATGTTGGATTGGTTTATTGTCACGTGTACCGGGGTACAGTGAAAAGTATTGATCTGTGTACAGTTCAGACAGATTACTCCGTACATGAAAAGAAAATGCATAGGGAGGCGATAGGGTGGTCACCCAATTAATTCTGAATTATTCTTTAGATTACCTAAAGCCCACATGTGTTTCCCATCATGAATCACCAAATAAAATTCTGGAACTGGAAGCCTGGATGACGCATGCCTCCCCTTTTCAGCTAGAAGCAGCCTTCTCTCCGCATCCCGCTCAACATTCAGCTCTCGGCCAACGCCATCAAATAAACTGTCTCTAATTATTGCTTCTGGGACCTTCCTGTGCACAGACAGGCTGTTGCGCTTGCCGACACGACAACTGTTGGCTGTGAAGGGCTTTTAGACAGCCTGAGGAGGTGAAAGGTGCTATGTAAATGCACGTCTGCTTTTTTCTGATAGCCCTCTGAGGAGAGAACAGAATAAACCGCTATTGAGTAAGATGGTCAATCTAATGTTCCTGTTCTAATGAACCGCTTAGTTACTACAAGGCAAACGGAAATATTTTTAAAACAGTACTTCAGCACAGAAATTAGATCACTACCTTAAGCTTGTTTACAAGTGCCTGACTTACACAGAAGAGCACTAATGGATTGCATAAAAGCCTCATTACATACTGCTTTACGAAGTCTGACTAATATACAGTGTACTCTTGTGTATTTTATATTGAACTGAGGCACAGAAGTGTCTCTTCATCATAGTCACTTCACTATCGCCTCTTCCACTATGTAAACATACATGATAGATGGAATTGTAGTTTGATAATACAACACCAACCCAAAATGCCTGTACCAGCTGTTTGATCGAGTCCAATTAGTCCCACTCCCTCTTCTTCCCCACAGCCCTGCATTTCTTTCTCCGACCAATATTTATCCGACACCATGTCGAAAGTTATGGTTGAATCTCTTTCTGCTGCCCATTCACTCCATGCATAAGAACATAAGAACTAGGAGCAGGAGTAGGCCATCTGGCCCCTCGAGCCTGCTCCGCCATTCAATGAGATCATGGCTGATCTTTTGTGGACTCAGCTCCACTTTCTGGCCCGAACATCATAACCCTTAATCCCTTTATTCTTCAAAAAACTATCTATCTTTATCTTTAAAATATTTAATGAAGGAGCCTCTACTGCTTCACTGGGCAAGGAATTCCATAGATTCACAACCCTTTGGGTGAAGAAGTTCCTCCTAAACTCAGTTCTAAATCTCCTTCCCCTTATCTTGAGGCTATGCGCCCTAGTTCTGCTGTCACCCGCCAGTGGAAACAACCTCCCCGCATATATCCTATCTATTCCCTTCATAATTTTATGGTTCTATAAGATCCCCCCTTACCGTTCTAAATTCCAACAAGTACAGTCCCAGTCTGCTCAACCTCTCCTCATAATCCAACCCCTTCAGCTCTGGGATTAACCTAGTGAATCTCCTCTGCACACCCTCCAGCGCCAGTACATCCTTCCTCAAATAAAGAAACCAAAACTGAACACAATACTCCAGGTGTGGCCTTACTAACACCTTATACAATTGCAGCATAACCGCCCTAGTTTGAAGCTCCATCCCTCTATCAATGAAGGACAAAATTCCATTTGCCTTCTTAATCACATGTTGCACCTGTAAACCAACTTTTTGTGACTCATGCACTAGCACACCCAGGTCTCTCTGCACAGCAGCATGTTTTAATATTTTATCATTTAAATAATAATCCTGTTTGCGGTTATTCCTACCAAAATGGATAACCTCACATTTGTCAACATTGTATTCCATCTGCCAGACCCTAGCCCATTCACTTAACCTATCCAAATCCCTCTGCAGACTTCCAGTATCCTCTGCACTTTTCGCTTTACCACTCATCTTAGTGTCGTCTGCAAACTTGGACACATTGCCCTTGGTCCCCAACTCCAAATCATCTATGTAAATTGTGAACAATTGTGGGCATAACATTGATCCCTGACGGACACCACTAGCTACTGATTGCCAACCAGAAAAACACCCATTAATCCCCACTCTTTGCTTTCTATTAATTAACCAATCCTCTATCCATGCTACTACTTTACCCTTAATGCCATGCATCTTTATCTTAACGTAGCATCCTTTTGTGTGGCACCTTGTCAAAGGCTTTCTGGAAATCCAGATATACCACATCCATTGCCTCCCCGTTATCTACTGCACTGGTAATGTCCTCAAAAAATTCCACTAAATTAGTAAGGCATGACCTGCCCTTTATGGACCCATGCTGCATCTGCCCAATGGGATCATTTCTATCCAGATGCCTCGCTATTTCTTCCTTGATGATAGATTCCAGCATCTTCCCTACTACCAAATTGTGTTTGGTTATTAATCTTCTGGGCACGACTCTCCCAAAAGGGAACAAAGTCCCCTAGCGAGTGCGTTTCCCGGCATGTTTCCCAGCTCTTGCAGTGCCAGGAAACATATGGCTATTCAACGTGAATAAAAGGCCTGAACGGGAAACGTGTTGTACAGCGGGCAGCTCTGCTGGCCAGACCTCCCCATTGTAGTGAGATATGGCATCCTGATCTCCAAAGCTCCCAAAACAATTCCCCCCCCCCCAGCTCGAACACAGTAACACAGTATTGAGGGTCCCTGACCTCCCACTCACAAGCTGGCACCCAGGTGGCACTGCCAAGGTACCAGGCTGGCACTGCTGGGGTACCCATGTGGCACCAGACATGCCAGGGCACTGCTCTGCCCAAAGGGTATGCAGCTGGGGGCCTCCAATGCCCCGGGATACCCCCACGAGTGCCGTTTTGTCTGGTCCTTGTTTGTGGGGACCAGTGCTGAATGGCAGTCACCCGAGTTCTCTGAGGCAAAGGGATTGAATCCCAAAGCCTCAGGTACCTCGGGAGAATCTGCACATTAGAGTGAGGCTTGCTGCCATTGTGCGTGGGATTCATAATCGCAATGTCTCGCATGATCGTGTTGGATCTCGCGCGGCGTAGCGAGCCGTGTAGATCCCGGGAGCGGAGTTTCCCGGCCACGCTGTGGTGCGACGAGCTGCTTTTCTGGGCGCAGCATGGCCGGCGGATCAAGCCCTCGGTCCAGAATCAGTTTTTCCTTATTGAAACCGTTCATGATATTCACGCCTCCTGCGGAACCTTCTCTTCAGCTTCCTCGTTGTAGGGAGAACAATCACGGCACCTCGAGATAACGGAGGTCCATCATGCCTGGTACTACTTTGGTAAATTTCATCCACATCCTCTCCGAGACTTTGACATGATAAAATCTGGTATCCTGATTGGAACACAATCTTCTCTTCGGCAGTCCCTTGGAGTCATTCCCAGGTGACTGAGGAACCCAATGCACCACCTGCAGTCCCTGCCGCTGGCAGGACAGGCAGGGGTTGGAGGAACGGGTGGGTGGGGCACCCGTGTTGCCATGCGCCCCTTTCGTGTCGATGCTTGGCTTCAGCTTGCTCTCGCCGATGAAACCCGAGAGGGTCAACTCCATCCCGGATGCTTTTCCTCCACTTTGGACGGTCTTAGGCAAGAGATTCCCAGGTGTCAGTGGGGATGTTGCAATTTTTCAAGGAAGCTCCTGGACAATGTGCAGCTGACACCTCAAATCCTTGGAGCGATATCACCAATGCTGCCTCTGCAAAATCGCGGCAGGATAGGTGTACCAACGTGAACATCCTCTCCCAGACCAATATCCTCAGTGTAGAGGTACTGGTCACACTCGACCAGCCGCGATGGGAGGGTCACATTGCCCGCATGCCCATCGCGCGACTCCCGAAACAAGTGACCCACTCCCAGCTCCGCAATGGCAAGCTATCACTGGTAGGGCAGACAAAACGCTATAAGGACACTCTGAAAGCCTCCCCTCAATAAATGTAACATCCCCATCGACACGTGGAAATCGGTTGCCTCAGAACTCGCAAACTGGAGAAGAAGCATTCGCGAAGGCGCCAATCGCCTCGAGCGTTGTAGAGTGTAGCACGTGGAGGCCAAGTGTAAACAGCAGAAAGGGAGCATAGAATCCAGAGCGGCCCACCCACCCTCCTCAACAAACACCACCTGCCAAACCTGTGGCAGAGTCTGCCATCCAGGATTGGACTATTCAGCCACCCACTGAACCCACCTCCCAGAGTGGAAGCAAGTCATGCTCGGAGGGACTGCCCAAGGAGATATTTTCAGAAATTGTTCTGATCTTGTTTAATCAATCCCTGAATAATGTTGACATTCAGAAAGAAGCCATTCGAGGAACGGCTTATTGATTTTGGCCCATGTGTTTGTTTTGTATCCCTTTCACCACCTTTCTCCCTGTGACAGGCACAGTCTCACTGACCTGGTTGTAATAATTCAGATTGCCATACAGTTCTGGTTGGCCTCCCACTTTCTACCCTTAGCAAACCTGAGGTTAACCAAATGTGCTCCAACCCGAAAATGTCCCTCAGGATCATTTGCCATCATCCGTGGGGGCATACAGGGTCCGTGTGCTGCCCCATGACCTTAACTGCACCAAGACCGTTACCCCTCCACTCGCTGAACTGCATTACCTCCCGGATAACTAGCACCCTGAGTTCAAAACTCCAATCCTCATTATCAAATCTTCTCCTGGACTTGTCTCTCCCTATCTCTTTAAAAAAAAAATTTTTCTGAGTACCCAATTATTTTTTTTCCAATCAAGGGGCAATTTAGCGTGGCCAATCCACCTATCCTGCACATCTTTGGGTTGTGGGGGTGAAACCCACGCAAACTCCACACAGTGACCCAGGGCCAGGATTCAAACCTGGGTCCTTGATGAACCATCAATCGAACGAGAGAAGAGTTGCTGTACAAATGTTAGGCTTTAATAAGCTAGAAGTTAGCCCTGCGGTCGACTACAGTAAATGGACGACCGCCGGGCGTTCTGGGTATTTACACCTCGCTCTGGAGGCGGGGTTAACTCAGCCTCTCGACCAATCGGGGAGCCGTCACATGACTGGTCTCAACCAATCGGTTGAGACGCACATGACCGACCAGGGCCAATGGTAAGCCAGTGTTCTGCACCAATGGCAGACAGCTATGCAAATCATACCACCACAGTCCTCAGCGCCGTAGGCAGCAATGCTAACCACTGAAAATGAAATGAAAATGAAATGAACGGTGGCACTGTGCCACCGTGCTGCCCCTCTCTCCCTATCTCCAACCTCCTCCAGTCCCACAACTCTCAAATATCCATGCTCCTTCAATATTGGCCTCTTGAACATGCCAATTAATACCCCTCCACCATCAAAGGCCTAACTTCAGCTGCCTGTTCCCTATGTTCTGAAATTCCCTCCTCCTTCAAGACACTCCCTCTCTGACCAAGCTTCTGGTAATTTTCTCGAATGTCCTGCCTAAATCAGTGGGCTTTTGATTGGCATGTCGTACTTGACAAGCCAGCTCCCACCGTGAGGAAGCCGTGAGATTCCACCCAGAGTATTGTTGACTTTGATCGGACGATTTGACCCAAGTTATGCGGTTCTACA
The DNA here is from genome assembly GCF_902713615.1 of Scyliorhinus canicula. Lineage (NCBI taxonomy): Eukaryota > Metazoa > Chordata > Chondrichthyes > Carcharhiniformes > Scyliorhinidae > Scyliorhinus > Scyliorhinus canicula. The sequence continues at coordinate 61,426,578 of NC_052166.1, forward strand.
GTGAATAAACTATAAAATCCAGTGTTGTCAGTAGGGTTCGGTGAAGGATATCTGATGAATATTTGAATTTTAAAACATCCTTTTGAACTCTCTGTTCCTGCTTTTTTTGTTTTATTGATTGGTTTTTGGCTTCTCAACCTGGGCTCTGTCTGGACAGGAATCTTTTGAACAGTGTTGTCGGCGATGACCCAGCTGGTGACGCTCGCGCCTCCTGAGCCGAAGGTTGTGGAGCCCAAATCCCTTTCCGAAGGACCGAACACTAAATCTAGGGTGACTCTCCAGTGCTATACTGAGGGAGTTCTGTTCTGTCAACAGTGTGTCGTCCGTCAGGTTAATTATAAAACCGACACCCCCCATATGCCCCCGCAGATGATGGCAATGATCCTGAGAGACATTTTCGGGCTGGAGCAGGGCGGTTTTCCCGGTCAACATTTAACCTTCAACCCGACATTACCAAAGCAGATTATCTGCCCGTTACCACCTGGGGGCCGAACATTTCGGCCCCTTACCACCCGGCAGGATCTTCTAATCGCACCAACGGGGAGCGCCCGCACGGCAGGCTCCCCAGCGGGTGAGGCCAGCAAACAATGTTAAAAAAAAAGACATTGACATCGACGGGACAGGAAGATGTCCCCAATGGCCAATGGTGATCAGCACCCTCCGCCAGAAGCCACGGGGGGCAGGCGGTGAGGGGTTGGTTGGTTGGGAGGCAGGGGGGGGGGGGGGCAGGGGAAAAATCCTGCCCCTGGTTGTTTTGTGGGATTGCGCTGTCCACAACTTGGCTTTTTCTGTTTTACAATCGTCTCTAAAGTGTATTGGGACATCCTGCATCTGTGGACCGTCCTCTACAGATGAACGTTTCGCTTTCGGTGTAAAGGCAAGTATTGAACGCTGTGGTTAAAGTCTTACGACTTCCGGTGATGGCAAGGGAAAACTTCACCACGATGAAGTAGAAACAACGAACAGGAAGCACATGCCGCAGACGAGAAATAACTTTCCTACTATGATTTTCCACTTAACCTCAGTGCCCAAGACTCAACTTTCCACCGCAAACAAAATACATGTTTGACAAGGGAGGCTGAATCTGCAGTAAGAGCAGCACATTATTTTGCCTTGCATTTCAGACGTTGTAAGCGATAACCGCACTCTCCCACCCTTGCTGCTGAACGCCCTTGTCAAAATAAATGCAGCAGTAAAATTTTGCATCTTTTTTTTTTGTAGCTATTCTTTGCCTGGTGAAGACCAAATAGAATCTAGTAGTGAGGACCAGTCCACTTTCGAGCACAGGGAGAGATGCATGGGTTTGAGAGCAGGTGGTAGCTGCCTGCCGTGTTCTATGCAGTGTAATAACTGCTGAGGGTTTTCAGTGAGCAAATTAATTTGAGAGAAGTCTATGGAGCCTGAATTATGGCAGGAACGAAGCTGAAGCCGTCCTCCTCAGAGCCAGAGGCTGTGATGAAAGCAGTAACACAGAACGTCAAGGATGCTCATGTAAACAGTTCCCCCAAAGCAGCTCGCAGGATGGGATCTTTCGGGAGTGACTATGGACCGAGGTACTGCAGTTTCTGTCAAGGGGCTAATGCATTGGAAAGATAGGGAAGCCAGAATGCAAACTAGTTAGAATGTGTTCAGCTGATGGCAATGTAACGTGATGCTCTGATGCTCTTTCAGAAGGCAGGCTGTGTGTTTACATTCTCAGGTAGGAGGCACGGGGAGCCGAGGTTAATTGCTCTGCTCACCTCCATTGAACAAAATATCTTTAACCCATACATACGGTGGTAAGGGACAATTGATATTTCAAGAGGCTCTTGGAACATTCATAATACTGTTTTATCTATTTCAGATTGAGTGAGTTAAAAGCAAACGTTTCTGATGCTTAAAGGGGCATATTATCAATTGGTAGAAATGTGAAATAGGGAATGATTTGTTTTATTGGTTAATCTTCACTTGTGGTCACTGCAGCTCACTATCCACTTATTCATTCATTATTGATGTCATAATTTAGCATGGCAAGAGTGACTGGTTTGTGTGTTTCTACGTTCGATTTTCACATTGTCTTTGTCAGTTTAGCTGTTTGATATGAATGGTAAGGGTGGGGAGAGGGAGAGCTCTTGTTACTTTCGCACAATTGCTCTTGGCTTAATGACATTGTGCGTGTTTATTACTGTCGTCCTTTCAGTAAACGTTAGCGGTCTGACATTGTGATGTTCTCTATCCACGCGGGTCCATCAGTTCTTTCCGCTTCTCATCCAGTTTAATTTTCACCCTTTAATATTTCCCCCCCCCCCCCACTTTCCTTGGGTGGGGAGCTCAAATTGAAGGAAGATATGGGGCGGGATTCTCCGGCCGCGCCCGCTTGCCGACTGGGAATTCCCGCCCGGGGCCGACGGACCTTTACATGGTCTGCGTCTCACTGAATCCCGATCCGTGGGGCGGGATTGTCCTACCCTCCTGTTGACGGGGTCTTCCAGTTGAGTCGAAGTCAACGGAGATTTCAATGACTCGCTGCTTGGGGAAAGATGCTGCGGTGAGGGTGGCGAATTATAGCCATGGCTACGGGAGGGCAAGCTCGCACATTATACATGGGTTGACTTGTTCTGGGATCTTTACAATGGCCGAGATCCTCCGGAAACCTATTTCTCGGCAGTGCACTGTTTGCTGGTGGTGGGATTCTATCTGCACACCACTTGTCAATGGAATTTCCTATCGTAACCACCCCACGCTGTCACGAAACCTGCAACGATCTGAGAATTCTGGCCAATATATCCTTGCCCTCCAGTTTAGAGTCACAGAACCATTACCACACTTTGATCTTTTCCGCTCTGGGGCCGTGTGTCCCAGTCGCTGGTAAAAATTTCCCCTGCAATTCTCGTTGAAACCTTGACCTGTGCACCCCCCCCCCCCCCCCCCCCCCCCCAACCCCGCCCTGGTCCTTTGCCCATTGGCTAATGGGCTGAGTCTTCGACCACTCTGAAACGTGAAGCTGAGATCAGGAACTCCACCTTGCGGAACAAGGTATCTTGCGGAACAACTTCATCGTAACCTCTCTCTCTCTCTCTCTCTCTCCCGGAAGCTGAGCACAACAGATCCCTGGGAAAACAGAGATTTAAAAGCTTGTTGGAAAGTAGCTTACTCACCCTGCACGGCTGAGGTCAGAGAATTGGAAAGTAGGAAATTATCGGTGTCCTGCCTTTGGGAAGGGCCGAAATGACGCTCCCAGGCAAACTGCTCGAGATAGTTTACATGGCTGATTCTGGCCTCATGACTAACGTGCAGCATCACATGACCCCACTTTGACACAATGGCACTTTATCTTACTGTTCATTAATAAATAATGTAACACGGTAGCACGGTAGCATTGTGGATAGCACAATTGCTTCACAGCTCCAGGGTCCCAGGTTCGATTCCCGGCTTGGGTCACTGTCTGGGCGGAGTCTGCACATCCTCCCTGTGTGTGCGTGGGTTTCCTCCGGGTGCTCCGGTTTCCTCCCACAGTCCAAAGATGTGCAGGTTAGGTGGGCTGGCCACGATAAATTGCCCTTAGTGTCCAAAATTGCCCTTAGTGTTGGGTGGGGTTACTGGGTTATGGGGATAGGGTGGAGGTGTTGACCTTGGGTAGGGTGCTCTTTCCAAGAGCCGGTGCAGACTCAATGGGCCGAATGGCCTCCTTCTGCACTGTAAATTCTAGGAATTCTATGATACATGCGGACGCTATATGATGATGATGAGGCTGCAGTATAAGTCTTGCCAAAGTGGATTGACTGAACCGTCACAATGAAAATGTCACAGTTCTGATGCCGATTTGAACCCTGTCCCCTGCATGATCATGGAGTATTTATCTTAATGAGAAACACGGTGAAAGGCCAATGTCGATGCGCAGGACACTGCCAAGATTGGAAAGAGTAAACCAGGGTGTTTCGGTTAAAAATGATGGTGGTATTCAATCAGGAACACACACACATACCAGCACGGGCAGCACAGTAGCACAAGTGGATAGCACTGTGGCTTCACAGCGCCAGGGTCCCAGGTTCGATTCCGGCTTGGGTCACTGTCTGTGTGGAGTCTGCACATCCTCCCCGTGTGTGCGTGGGTTTCCTCCGGGTGCTCCGGTTACCTCCCACAGTCCAAAGATGTGCAGGTTAGGTGGATTGGCAATGAAAAATTGCCCTCAGTGTCCAAAACGGTTAGAAAGGGTTATTGGGTTACGGGGATAGGGTGGAAGTGAGGGCTTAAGTGGGTCGGTGCAGACTCGATGGGCTGAATGGCCTCCTTCTGCACTGTATGTTCTATCAGGAAGTCCAAGTTGCTGTGATAACCTTACGTGCGCATTGTTCTGTGGAGCTATGGTGAGTGATGCCTGCAAATCCATCCAATACACTGGCTAATGGCAGGTGGTAAGAGGATCTCTGGTCAATATGTCGGCCGGGGTCCCCCCAGCCCCGTGTTTCTCGGCGGCGAGGCACTTGCTGGCGGTGGGATTCTCTCTTCCCACCGCTTGTCAATGGGATTTTGAAATGAAGCCCCCGACGCCGCAGGGAAGCCCATGGATGGGGGGGTATCGACTGTGGAGGAGGGCGGGGTTTGTGAGGATGGGGGATCTGTTCCTGGAAGGGAGCTTTCCAAGCATGAGGGCGCTGGAGGAGAAGTTTGGGCTGGCGAGACGGATACTTGGCGGTGAGGGATTTTGTACACAGACTGGTGGCGTCCTTCCCACGTCTCCCGCCGAAGGGGAGGCAGGACAGGGTAGCTTCTAGGGGAGAAGTGGGAGAGGGTAGAGTTTGAGACGTCTACAAGGAACTAATGAGAGCTGAGGATAGGCAGACCGAGGACCTGAAGCTTAAGTGGGAGGAGGAGCTCGGGGGGGGGAGCTGGAGGATGGTATTTGGACAGAAGCCCTGAGCAGAGTAAACACAACCGCAACATGCGCCAGGCTCAGCCTAATCCAGTTTAAGGTCGTGCACGACCGGGCCCACATGACGGTGGTCCAGATGAGGAGATTCTTCGGCCTGGTGGACAAGTGTACTAGATGTGCCGGAGGGCCGGCTAACCATGTACATATGTTCTGGTCATGCCCTAAACTCGGTGGGTATTGGCAGGGATTCGCAGATGTCATGTCCCAGGTATTATAAATGGGTGGTAATGAGCCCGGAGATGGCAATCTTTGGGGTTGCAGAGGACCCGAGAGTCCAGGAAGAGAGAGAGGCCGAAGTTCTGGCCTTTGCTTCCCTGGTAGCCCGGCGACGAATACTGTTGGCATGGAGGGACTCAAAGCCCCCGAGGGACATGGCGAGCTTTCTTGGCCTAGAGAAAGTCAAGTTCGCCTTGAGAGGTTCGCTACTAGGGTTTGCCCGAAAGTGGCAGCCATTTATTGACTTCTTCGCAGAGGAGTAAGCGTCAGCAGGGGGCGCAAGGGTAGAGGTTAAGGATCTGGGGCGGGGATGGGGTGGCGGGGTGGGGGGAGTACTCCTTTTCACACGTCTACAAATCATGCTCCAGAATTGATTTTTTGTGTGGTAAGCCGAGAGATGTTGGTGGGGGATGGAGGGGGCGGAGAATGCGGGAATCGTGATTTCTGACCACGCACCGCAGTGGCTGGAGGTTCAACTTAGCTTGAGGCAGGAGTACAGGCCAGGATACATAGATACATAGAAGATAGGAGCAGGAGGAGGCCTTTTGGCCCTTCGAGTCTGCTCCGCCGTTTATCAGTTCCAACTCAATAGCCTAATCCTGCTTTCTCCCCATAGCCTTTGATCCCATTCTCCCCAAGTGCTATATCCAGCCGCCTCTTGGATATATTCAGTGTTTTAGCACCAACTATTTTCCGTGGTAACGAATTCCACAGGCTCATCACTCTTTGGGTGAAGAAATGTCTCTGTCTGAAATGGTTTCCCCTGAATCCTCAGACTGCGGCCCCTGGTTCTGGACACACCCACCATCCAGAACATCTTCCCTGCATGGAGGCCAGACACGGGACTTTCTGCGGACAGGGGGTTCTGCGATAAAGTGCGGTCGGTGATCAAGGGCTACGTGGAGTTGAACCAAAATAGGAAGATGTTGGCGGCCGCATTCTGGGAGGCGATGAAGGTGGTGGCTCGGGGGGAGATTATCTTGTTCAAGGTGCACGGAGTTGGGAGGAGGAGAAAGAAGTGTGGATGATTATTGGATGAGATAATCGAGGTTGACAGGAAATATTCGAGGGCCCCATCGTGGAGGGATTGGGATAGTTCAACAGGCTGACGTCAGGGAAGGTGGTTGGGCAGCTACGGAGAGTGAGAGGGGTTCAGGATGAATGTGGAGAGAAGGCGACCCGCATGTTAGCCCATCAGCTAAGGGGCAGGCCAGGTCTAGAGAAATCCTGAGAGTACGGATCAGGAAGGGGGAGGTAGTGTCGGAGCCGGGGTAGATAAATGAGGCGTTCAGGGAGTACTGTGAGAAGTCGTATTGGGCCAATCCGAGGGTATGAGGAAGGTGATTTCTGGACAGGCTGGAATCCCCAAGGCCGGATGAGGAGAGGAGGCACGCGCTGGAGGAGCCATTAGGATTGAGAGAGGTGATGGAAAGCATTCCGTGGGGCAGCACGGTAGCACAGTCGTTAGCACTGTGGCTTCAAAGCGCCAGGGTCCCAGGTGCGATTCCCGGCTTGGGTCACTGTCTGTATGGAGTTTGCACGTTCTCCCCGTGTCTGCGTGGGTTTCCTCCGGGTGCTCCGGTTTTCTCCCACAAGTCCTGAAAGACGTGCTGTCAGGTAATTTGGACATTCTGAATTCTCCCTCTGTGTACCCGAACCGGCACTGGAATGTGGCGACTCGGGGTTTTTCACAGTAACTTCATTGCAGTGTTAATGTAAGCCTACTTGTGACAATAAAGATCATTATTATTGTCATCCTGCAGTCTTGTCTTCAATGGCTATCAGACCATATTTATTTTGCTCAATGTGTGTTTAAGTGTGTGAAAAAAGGGCGGCACGGTAGCACAGTAGTTAGCGCTGCTGCCTCACTGCGCCACGGACCCCGATTCAATTCCGGCCTTGAGCGACTGTCTGTGGAATCTGCACTTTCTCCCAATGTCTGATTGGGTTTCCTCCGGGTGCTCCGGTTTCCTCCTACAGTTCAAAGGCGTGCAGGTGAGGTGGATTGGCCATTATAAATTGCCCCTTAGTTTCCAAAAGGTTAGGTGGGGTTACTGGGTTGCAGGGATGGGGTGGGGCGCTCCTTCAGGGGTTGGTACAAACACAATGAGCTGAATCGTCTCCTCGTGCACTGAAGGGATCCTATGATTCAATGAAATAAATATACCTAACAGTAACTTTTGTCAGTGAAAAGAGAAGGTGCAGAGGAGGTTCACCAGGATGCTGCCTGGTAATGAGGGCGCGAGCTATGAAGAGAGGTTGAGTAGATTAGGATTATTTTCATTAGAAAGACGGAGGTTGAGGGGGGACCTCATTGAGGTACAAAATCATGAGAGGTATAGACAGGATGGATAGCAAGAAGCTTTTTCCCAGAGTGGGGGACTCAATTACTAGGGGTCACGAGTTCAAGGTGAGAGGGGAAAAGTTTAAGGGAGATATGCGTGGAAAGTTCTTTACGCAGAGGGTGGTAGAATGCATTGCCGGCGGAGGTGGTAGAGGCGGGCACGATAGCATCATTTAAGATGTATCTAGACAGATACATGAATGGGCAGGGAGCGGAGGGATACAGATCCTTAGAAAATAGATGAGTTTTAGATAGAGGATCTGGATCGGCGCAGGCTTGGAGGGGCAAAGGGCCTATTCCTGTGCTGTAGTATTTCTTTGTTCTTTGTTCTAAAATGTTTTCCTGTTGAGTCTTGTGGTATGGGTATCCTGCTAAGGGGGTTAGTGTAAATGATTGGGCGGCTGAATTGGCAACCCCTGTTGAACACCATGGGCGCGTTTCTCCGACTCCCACGCCGGGTGGTAGAATCGCGGGAGTGCCGGGCAATTCCCACCATGCCACCCTGGCACCCGCACGCGATTCTCCCACTCCCCCCAAAACAGCGTGCCACGTTTTACGACAGGCCGCTCGGAGAATTGCCACTCGCCGTTTCTAACGGTCGAGCGGTGATTCTCCGGCCCGAATGAGCCGATCGGCCTGCCCAATACGACCGGTTCGCGACGGCGCCAACCACACCTGGTCGCTGCCGGCATGAACAGCACGCGAACGCTGCATGTGCAGCCTGTGTGGGGGTGGGAGGGAGGATCGAGCACCAGGGGGGTGCTCTGTGGGGGTCTGGCCCGCGGTCGGTGCCCACCAATCGGCGGGCCGGCGTCTTGAAAAGACGCACACTTTTCCCTCCGCCGCCCCGCAAGATCAATCCTCCATGTCTTGTGGGGTGCCCGCAGGGAGGACGTCAACCGTGCATGCGCGGGTTGGCACCGGCCAACCTGCGCATGCGCGGGTGACTTCATTTAAGTGCCGCTGTCCGCGTCATTTAGGCGGCGCCGCTTTGACACGGGCGCCAAAGCTCGGCGCGTGAAATTGACGCGGCGCCGCTCCTAGCCCCCTGGGGGTGGGAGAATAGGGGGCGAGGAGCGGCCTCCGCCGCCCGAGTGAAACACTCCGGTTTTCACTCCGGCGTCGGCACTTAGTCTCACGTTGGGAGAATCGCGCCCCATGTTGTTGATGCTTATCAGTAAGCTAGCCTCTTGTAAAGTGATCACTTTAAAAATTCTGGCCCCACCCCCGACCCCATAACCCATGACTCATCTGTCAAAAATCTGAATAACTCGGCCTTGAATAAATTCAGTGACACAGCCTCCACAACTCTCTGGGGTAGGGAATTCCACAGCCTGATACCCCTCTGAGAGAAATCAGTGCTGCTCATCTCGGTCTTACAGGGTAGATCTCTTACTCATAGAACCCATTGGATCCCGACAGTACAGAAGGACGCCATTCGGCCCTTCTGAACCGAGTCTGAATCCACCCTCTGAAAGAGCGGCCTATCTAATCTGAGCATATGGAAGGGAGAGGGAGATGGGGGAGAGCTGAAATGGACAATGGAAGGGAAAACAGAGCATTCCGCTATCTCATCATCAAAGAGCATTGGGCTGGATTCTCCGTCTCGCTGCACCAGATTCCTGGTTCATCATGCCGGCGGGATGCTCCATTTCGCTGGCGGGTCAATGGGGTTTCCCATTGTGGGGGAGCCATCGGGAATCCCCCGGCTACCCGCATAATGGAGCATCCCGACGGCGGAGAATATATTTCAGGGAATGAACGATCCTCAGTTCCATTTATTTGTGCACCAACCTAAACTCAAAACATGCCCTTTTTCAGGACCACTTTTTAGGATTATAAACTCAGTTTGAATCTGAATTGCGGCCATGTAATCATATAATCGACAATTGCTTATCTGAAATGGGTTAGGCTGTTGTTGGAAAACTCGACTCTCCAGAAATTTAATGAGATAATTACAAAATATCAACATTTATTCCCGCGATTAGGGCAGCAGGGTAGCATGGTGGTTAGCATAAATGCTTCACAGCTCCAGGGTCCCAGGTTCGATTCCCGGCTGGGTCACTGTCTGTGTGGAGTCTGCACGTCCTCCCCGTGTGTGCGTGGGTTTCCTCCGGGTGCTCCGGTTTCCTCCCACAGTCCAAAGATGTGCGGGTTAGGTGGATTGGCCATGCTAAATTGCCCGTAGTGTCCTAATAAAAGTAAGGTTAAGGGGGGGGGGGGGTTGTTGGGTTACGGGTATAGGGTGGATACGTGGGTTTGAGTAGGGTGATCATGGCTCGGCACAACATTGAGGGCCGAAGGGCCTGTTCTGTGCTGTACTGTTCTATGTTCTATGTTCTATGATTAAGAACTACATGATTTCTACATCTGGGCTGGTAAAATGATTAGATTTGATTAGATTTGGTTTTATTGTCACGTGTATTGAGCTGCAGTGATAAGTATTGTTCTGCAGGCTGATCATTTCATACAAAGATAGGGAAAACATAAATACACAATGTAAATACATAGACGCAGATATCGGATAAAACATACAAGGTGCAGCGCTACTTAGTAGTGAAGATGCGTGGAGAGGTCAGTTCAGTCCATAATGTTATATTACCATTCTTGATAATATGTTGTGTTGTTTGTACTTTCTTCCAGAATGATCCGATGTGGTATTGACAAAGAATATACCAATCAAAAGATTGAAACAAAACTAATTTACTATTAAACTACTAATTAAATGAAGTTTGCACACTCTACTGAGCTACAGATAATAATTAAGTAATATTGAATCTGTCTTACAGCACTCAATAATCTAAATAGTCACTAACTACACTATGATCTAACCTCGTGTTAACTCTGTCTGATCTGGGAGACTTCCAGTGACAGCGGGCGGGAGGCAGCCGCGCATTGGAGGGCTCCCATTCAGGAACGGCATTGTCAGGGGGTAACGCCCGGTCCTAAGGGCAGCGGAGGCAGCAAAAGTCGGGAGACAGCACAAGGAGGGGAAATATCAAAGATCAGAAAAAAGAAACGGCCGTGGAAAAAGCGGCTGAAAGTCCGTCGGGGAGTGGAAAGGTCACCATAGGATCAGTAGAGAAAATTGAGGCTGGAGCACCAGCGGAGGCCGCATTGCTTACGGCTGAAGAAATAACTAAGGTGATGGCCATAGAAGTCGAAAGGCAGTTTACAAAACACATGGAGGCAATTATGAAGGAGATTGGGGGCGGTTTTGAAGGTGCTGGTGGAGGAGGCGATTACCCCGGTGAGGATGGCGGTGGGGAGCGCAGTGGCAGAGGTGCGGGAGCAAGGCAAGGCACTGAAGGAAGTGGAAGAGACAGTACTGCAGCACAGTGGTCAACTTACTTCAATGGGGAAGGAGATGCGGAAGGTGCTGGAGATCAACAAGGATCTGCAAGGCAAAATGGAAGACCTGGAAAACATATCCAGGCGACAGAATTTGAGGATTGTGGGGCTGCCCAAAGGAGTGGCAGGACCGAGGCCGACTGAGTATTTTGTTGGGGAAACTATTGGGGGTGCGGGAGGATCCCTCCCGATATGAGCTGGATCGGGCTCATCGGTCGTGGAGGCCTGTACCAAAGGCAGGTGAGCCGCCAAGAGTAGTAACTCTGTGCTTCCGTAGGTACAGTGTGAAGGAGAAGGTCCTGTGCTTGGCCAAGCAGAAGCGGGTAGTGCAGTGGGCTGGAGCTGGTATACGCATATACCAGGACTTTACGGTGGAGCTGGCGAGAAGGCGGGCTGCTTTCAACTGGGTGAAGAGGGCATTGTACATTGGCAAGATGCAGTGCGGCATTGTATGTCCAGCGAAGCTGAGGGTGACCTACAAATTCAAGAACTTTTATTTTGGGACGGCGGAAGCAGCGGAGGAGTTTGCGAAGGCAGAAGGACTGTGGCAGATTTGAGAAATGGTCATGTACCGATGTAGCCTCATGACTATATTTTTTCTCTTTTTTTTTCACTTCTTGCTGGTATATGGACTATAGGAGTCAACGTTGTATATATTTGGACAAGGGAAGAAATGGGACTTTCAGTCGTAATGAGGGTTCTTTGGGGTGTGGGTGTGTATGCGGGGTTTGTGTGCTAAAGGGGATTTCTGGGTTTTTCCTGGGGCTGGGCAAGTGGGAAAGAGACCCAGGTGGGGGCCTCCACGCTGGCTGGTTTAAGCCGGCCAGTGGACGGGGGGTGAGGTGGGGGGAGGGGCTGCGGCCATCGGAACCTGGCAGAACCGGTACCGAGGGGTCTCTTTTTACAAGAGTAGGATTTTTACAAGAAGTGGAGGGGAGGAGTTGTGGCGGGGAGGGGAGGAGTTGTGGCGGGGGGGAGGGGTGCAGTTACAACTCTTGGGTGGCATTTACGGTACTCTTTCGGAGGTTGGATGGCATTGAGTGTCGTCGGGGTGGGGGGGGGGACTCTATAGGTTAACGGTGACCATGGGCGATTCTGGACTTCTTTCTCTTTTTCGCCTTTGTTTTTTTTCCCACCCTGGGAAGGTTTGTTTTATTTGATGCAGATATTAATGCATATATTGGATGCATATATTGCAATGTATGCATGTATAGCATATATTGACAGATGGGCCGTTGGTTGGGGTGGTGGGAGGATGGGATCGTTGTTGATGTTAAGGGTATTGACTTTGTATTTGTTACCGTTTACTGCTTGTTGGTGGGGTGTAAATTTTGAAGGAAAATGTGAAAATAGAGAATAAAAACATTTTAAAAAGTCGGAAAAAAAACTCTGATCTAATCTTCTAATACTGTCGCCATGCTTTCTCCTTTTGCGACTCCCAGAATTCCCTTAGAGTCTGACTTCAATACAGAGAAGTGGTAACGCCCTCTAGTGTTTGATTTACATAGAGATGCAATTATTAACCCTTCACTAACCTGACTCTATACATATCATTACACATAAGAGGGTCAGTCAGGGGTCTTGTAACAGAGGGGAAGAAGCTGTTTTTGAATCTTAGTCTGTGTTCTCAGGTACCTTCTGCCCGATGGAAGAGAGAATTACCTGGGTGGGAGGGGCCTTTGATTATGCTGCCCGCTTTCCCAAGGCAGTGGGATGTGTAGACAGAGTCAAAGGCGGGTTTGCGTGGTGGACTGGGCTGTGTTCAGGACTCTCTGTAGTTTCTTATTGTCTTGGGCTGATCAGTTGCCATACCAGGCCGTGATGCAGCCGAGTAGGAGGCTTTCTACGGTGCATACGTAAAAATTGGTAAGATGAGGGTAACCTTTGGTGTTGGAGAGCACAAAGGCATTCTGATTGGTGATACAACTGACACAGTTGTGTGTTATTGAGACCAGTATTAAATTGCACAGGACCGACTTCCCAAAGGTTTAATCAGTGTACCATTGTGTTTTATAGTCATTTCATTCCATGAACAATGTATCTTTCAATTACTAATGAGGAGGGGGGGCAGTCAGTGGTGGGGGGGACCCATTACTATCATGCCTGCCAAAATTGAGTTTTTCAATCTTGTGCTAATCTTATCTTCATTCTCTTGATTTTAGAAATGTTCATTCCTGACAAAGAAATAAATTTGTGTTTATATTCCAAAAGTTCTTCACAGCCAGTGTTGCAAAGCAGAAAATGCGTCAGCCGATCTGTGCACAGAAATATCCCACAAGCAGCAGTGACAATGACCAGATATTTATTTTTAGTAACGCTTGTTGAGCAATAAATATCAGCCAGTATGTTCCCGGGTTCCTTTGTCACTCTTCAAAATGGTGGCATGGGCTTCACGTCCCGTCTGAGATCCAGCACCTCCCGACGGCGCAGCACTCCCTCAGAACTGTATTGGAGTGTCAGCTTGGACTTTACTGCTCAGGTCAATGGTGTGGAACCTGAACTCGCAACCTCCTGATTCAGATAAGAGCATTACCCCACCGAGCCATGACTGACACTTGAAGGCACTAATATGTGCTGGGGTACAGCTCCATGGGTCCAGCAGCCCTTTCGTACTTGCTTGAAGTGGTCATTCGTCTTGCCCGAGCATTAAAAACAAAAGTTCTAATAACTATTGGCTATGAATTTGGCATAAAGTCTATCATTAACTTTTAACGAGGGGGGTTGAGCGGTGACCTGATAGAGGTCTACAAGATTATATGGGGCATGGATAGAGTGGATGGGCAGGCACTCTTTCCCAGGATGGAGGGGTCGGTCACCAGGGGCATAGGTTGAAGGTCGTGGGGCAAAGTTTAGAGGAGGTGCGCAAGGCAGGTTTTTTACACAGAGGGTGATGAGTGACTGGAACGCGTTGCCAGTGGAGGTTGTGGAAACAGATACATTGACGGCGTTCAAAAGGCATCTTGACAAATGCATGGATAGGATGGGTATAGAGGGATACGGCACAAGGAAGTGCTGAGGGTTTTGGCCAAAGTTAGTATCCAGTACAGTCTTGGATGACCAAAGGGCCTGTTCCTGTTCTGTATTGTTCCTTGTTGTGGGTCCCTTCCATGTTATTCTTCCCTGATGCCAATTCATACAGTTAGCAGCAGAGGCACCACGTGGAGTGCAGGAACAGGAACCTGGCTGATTCGGTTTTCAAATAACCCATTGAATGAAGACATTTCGTCTCATCTGACCCCCAATTGGCTGACTCCTGATCCTGAGACTCTGAATGCTTGCTCTAGATTCCCCAGCCAACATACTGACCAATTATTTTTGGAATACTTTTGTGTTGCAGTTGTGAACTACAAATTCTGCGCGCAGTTAATGAGATTGTTTAGCCATTCATTTATTTGATGATGACAGAAATCCCTCTGTTTTCACCCCCATACCTTCTGGATTTCCCTGAAGAGTGAGTTTGGCATTGCCATTGAGAGGGACCATCACTCGACACTCAGGAAGACTGAAATCTATAACCTGGGGGGGGGGGGGGGGGATGGCGGCGGTTGCTGCGTTACAGGGTTAGGGTGAAGGTGTGGACTTGGGTAGGGAGCTCTCTCCAAGGACCGGGGCTGACTCGATGGGCCGAACTCTGATTCTATCAGTGAAATGAAAACCCAACTTGCATCTCGCAACTGCTGGGTCGAGGAACGTTGTCCGTTCTATTTATTGACGATCAAAATCCACAATGAATAAATTGATTCACTTATTTAGACTTCATATCTCCCATGTCCAGAGATGCATCAGGCACATTAATGACTCCATTCTGCGTGGGTCTCACATCCGTCGGGAAGTGTGCTGTGAACTCAGTCCAGTGCCGCCACAGTCGGGGAGGAACGATTCGTGGGCAGGGAGGGACTCTATCAGGGGCTGGAGGCACTGTGGGGGGTAGGTGATGCGGGATGCGCAAGCCGGCCAAAGGGCCACACTATTTGGCGGGTCGAGTCCGCGAGCGGTGTCCGCCAAGTAGGCCACCGTGCGCTTGCGTGACCACGGACCCGCAATTCTCCGGGCCGTATCAGCAGCTAGAGCCGGGCGCTCGACACTGCCGCCAAGCTAGCCCCCAGCCAAACGGTGGATCGGTGGCCGTTTTACGCCACTTTTTCTGACGTAAAACGCCATCGTTCCCAAGCTGGCGTGGAGACATAGCCTCAGAATGAGAATCCAGCCCCGTATGTTTTCAAGAAGCAGTTAGATACAGCAATTAGGGCAAAGGGAGATGAAAAGATAGGGGAGGGAAGTGGGATTAGGCTGTTGAATTGGATGATCAGTCCGCAGCCAATGTTCCCTTATTGCTCCAGCACGATGACCAGCTGGAGGTCTCTACTGAGAGCCTGGCTCCAGTTCTACTGTGATCACCCTCTTCTTCTATATCCAGTAGAGGTCCGACTACATGACCTGAAGAATGGGACTAGGGGCTCTTATGATAATTTTCTTGCTTCAATTATGGTATGAAATCCCACCCATTTATACCTAGAATTCTTTGAAGGCATCTGGTATCAAAAGTATCCATTTTTCTTCAATTGATCTCAACTACTTCCAAAACATCAGCCCGAATTTCGGCTCCGGAGTCAGGTGGGCAGAGTCAGGAAATTCCTCTGCTCCCAGCATCCAACTCAGGAAAAACCTCTCTGAATGGCAGGATGTTTATTCTAGGATGGTTGTGTACTGGATTTGGGCCCATCGGAAACAGTGTGGAGGCAGTCACAGGGGCTGCTAATGTTCAAAAACCCCGCCCCAGTGCTCTGGGACTTCAGCTTGGTCTAATTTCAGCTTTCCCTCTCAGCTGGATCAACAATGCCAAGGAAGCACTGAATTGTTACAAATGAAATGTAATAACCTGTAAGGGGGGCTATTGTTTGTGGTGGGTGGGTGATAGTGAGTGGGTCCAGAACCAGGGGTCTCTGTCTGAGGATATGGGGCAGACCATTTACGACAGAGATGAGGAGATATTTCTTCACCCAGAGAGTGGTGGGCCTGTGGAACTCGTTACTACAGGAAGTAGTTGAGTCCCTGAAGAGTGACTCTGGCATTGCCATTGAGAGGGACCATCACTCGACACTCAGGAAGGCTGAAATCCATAACTTGGGGGGGGGGGGGGCGGTTGCTGGGTTACAGGGTTAGGATGAAGGTGTGGACTTGGGTAGGGAGCTCTCTCCAAGGATCAGGGCTGGCTCGATGGGCCGAATGGCCTCCTTCTGCACTGTAGATTCTATGATTCTATCAGTGAAGTGAAAATCCAACTTGCATCTCGCCACTGCTGGGTCGAGGAACGTTATCAGTTCTATTTATTGACAACCAAAATCCACAATGAATAAATTGATTCACTTATTTAGACTTCGTATCTCCCATGTCCAGAGGTGCATCAGGCACATTAATGACTCCATTCTGCGTGGGTCTCTCATCCGTCGGGAAGTGTGCTGTGAACTCAGTCCAGTGCCGCCACAGTCAGGGGAGGAACGATCCGTGGGCAGGGGGGGACTCTATCAGGGGCTGGAGGCACTGTGGGGGGGTGGGTGATGCGGGATGCGCGAGCCGGCCAAAGGGCCGGGTCCGCGAGCGGTGTCCGGCAAGTAGGCCACCGTGCGCTTGCGTGACCACAGACCCGCAATTCTCCGGGCCGTATCAGCAGCTAGAGCCGGGCGCTCGTAGCTGCCGCCAAGCTAGCCCTCAGCCAAACGGTGGATCGGTGGCCGTTTTACGCCACTTTTTCCAACGTAAAACGCCATCGTTCCCAAGCTGGCGTGGGGACATAGCCTCAGAATGAGAATCCAGCCCCACATGTTTTCAAGAAACAGTTAGATACAGCAATTAGGGCAAAGGGAGATGAAAAGATATGGGGGGGAAGCGGGATTAGACTGTTGAATTGGTTGCTCAACAATGAATGGCGGAGCAGGCTTGAAGGGCCGAATGGCTTCCTCCTGCTATGTTTTTATTGGCCATACGGTGTGGGAATGATTGTTTTCCCCGTGCTCCTTAAGGAGTATGAGCTTACTCATGCTTGTACAAAAGGACGGCCAGTCTGGAACTGACCAACAGGAGAGAGTACCTCGCGAGGTTCTACCGGTACTCATGTATATAATTGTTGCAAAATAAATGTTGTTTACTGTCGTTTACTTTGGACTCCCCGAGTCCTATTAAATGAACATGCTGGAAAGTCATTGTGGCTTTCAGCAAGAGAAACTGAGGGCCTACATCTTTATAGGTTAGTCCTCGTAAATGATTTACTTTCAAGACCATAAGAGCGGAAGTATCGAGTCTGCTCCGCCATTCAATGAGATCATGGCTGCTGAGGTTTTCACCTTGCGGAGAAGCACTTCCTTCAGGTTGTGGGATTTTTCAATGTACAAACTACATCTAGTGCCCTCACATTTGGGTTAAAAATCCCATCCCATCCTGTGCCTTTGATGTACTGTATTAACTTGCATGTAATGACGTTAATCTAAGTTCAAGGGACAGGAGCAGGAAATACCTTGACAGGAATCAAGTTTAATTAAAAAGGTGGGCAGGCCCACTTGACCGAGACCATTAATCGTAACCCCATTGGTATGGATAAGGCTCCATTGTAACCGAGAATATTGAAGCAAGTTGCTGGTAAATGAAATGCCATTTATCTGAGGTAAGTACTTCCAGTTCCCTTCCAGTTCATTTACCAAAGTTGCCTTTCAAAGAACTGCTCTGAATGAAGTGCTTTCACCTCAGCGAATTGGACGCTGAATTGCTCTTCCGCTTTGAGCCAACCGGTCGGACATCTTCTCCGCTAGTTTGTTCCATTCTTTCCAGAAGATGTTGAATGTTGCTCTGCACGTTTTACTGCCAGTAAACATCAATCTCATCATCTCTCTGCCACGGGAAATAATCCAAAATGCTCGTGTGCAGCAAAAATCTAAATGGTTAGTGGAATGCTGGATTTTATACCCAGAGGACTGGAGTCATGCTTCATCGGGAAAGAGGGTGACACAGTGGTAATGGCACTGGATTAGTAAAACAAGGCCCAGGCTACTACTCTGGGGAGTCATGCTTCACTTCCCTTAGGGAAGGAAGTCTGCCTGGCCGACGTGTGACTCCAGACCTATCCACAACAATGTGGTTGACTTTCAGATGCACTCTGAAGTGGCACTCGCAAATCGCTCAGTTCAAGAGCAATTAGGGAAGGGCTGCAAATGCCGGCTTGGACAGAAACACCATGTCCACGAGAGAATACATTTAAAAAAAACACTTTGGCTATGCACATTCCCAGTCAGATCATGCCTGGACACCACATCTAGGCCTTGGAAAGAGTTAAACTACGATGTCAGATTAAACAAGTTAGGGGTATATTGCCCTGAATTTAGAATGGGTAATTTGATTGAAGGTTTCAAAATATTAAAGGGCATCATATAGATAGAATAGAATAGAATAGAACAGTACAGCACAGAACAGGCCCTTCGGCCCTCAATGTTGTGCCGAGCAATGATCACCCTACTTAAACCCACGTAACCCGTATACCTGTAACCCAACAATCCCCCCATTAACCTTACACTATGGGCAATTTAGCATGGCCAATACACCTAACCCGCACATCTTTGGACTGTGGGAGGAAACCGGAGCACCCGGAGGAAACCCACGCACACACGGGGAGGACGTGCAGACTCCACACAGACAGTGACCCAGCTGGGAATCGAACCTGGGACCCTGGAGCTGTGAAGCATTGATGCTAACCACCATGCTACCGTGAGGCCCAAAGATTGAGAGATGGCATTTTAGCTGATTAGGGCAACATCAAGTAATTGGAATGCACTTCGTGCTTGGAATGCACTTACCTCTCTTTGATGTGGTCAATGTTTACAAATGGGGTTTCAACACAGGCCATGAACCACAAAGGGAGATGGATGAATGAAAGCTGCAGGTGGTTTGTAGATGCTCTTTTTCACAGAAAGCTAAGAATCGCTTGTAGCCAAGGATCTGTGGGAGCCAGACGCAGGTCATAGCTGTGTTCCTCAAGAGGAATGGACACATGGAGCTGAAAGGCAAGTGTTACAGCTGTGATGCTTCTCAGTGCCCCTGTCTGGACTGCTCCCTAGCTTCCAGACAAGGGTCTCTTTTCTGGGGGGGTTGGGGGGGGGGGGGGGGGGGGGTGGGGGGTCTGTGTCAGGGGGTCGGTGTGGGGTTCCTTTAGGCACAGAGTCCCTGTGGGGGGTGGGGTCTCCATATTACAGGGGTCCTTGTGGAGCGTCCCTGTATCACAGGAATCCCAGGAGGGAGGGGTGGGGTGATCAGGTCACCCTCACACTTGGGGGTGGAGTGCACCCATGTAATCCGGGGATGGGGGGAGGCTGCTGATGGCGGGCCGATACCGGGATTCCCTGGGAATTTCTTGTATTCCACACTATGAATAAATTCTTGTAACACTGAATTGTTTACCGGTTTGCACTCCCGGGGGATGATAAACTGCTTCCAATTCAGCTCCAGCAGAAGAGCATACCCTCCCAAACGGAGAATCTCGCCAATGTTGCTGCTGTTTCGCCACCAGCCGTTCACTTTTCGGAATATCCTCAGCACGGGAGATTGGAGAACTCTGTGGGAGGCGTTTTGTTTGATTTCCTCACCATCAATTCCTCTGTCCACTGGAAACTAAAATTGCTCGATTGGACAATATCTAATAATTCTATCAAAAGGCACTTTTTGTTTTAATCGGAAGAACGTCAGCAATATTCGTTTTCACCTTGACGTAATTTATCCTTCAATTGATTTAATGGTTTGTACATCTCGGGGGCCATGCATTTGTATGCACGGCTCTCTCCTCTTTTCAGAACACCTACAGAGTCAAATCACTGCCAGTCCAGCGCATTCTCACATGTGCTTTCCACAATACATGCCTGCTGTTTTATTTAGCTGAGGCATTTACAGAAGTACACTTAAAAGCATATTTTGGTTCTTTCTCGCCTCCCACCTGTTGTGTTATGGCCATGATAAAGATAAACACAGAACATCTAGTTCTTTGACTAGTAGGATACTTTATGAACAGAATGAACACTTGGAAAGATAACTAACAAACTATGATGCAAACGGTAACAAAATAAATGAATTTTGTGAATTCCCCTGGAGCTAATGCGACTAACCTCTCGTACGACTTACTACCAAATGGTGGATATCTTGAGTCACATGGTAGATTTCTAACGCCACCTGCTGGTTGGAGGTAGTATCAATAACTATATACATTGACAGATAACTATGTACAAAACTGTACACAGGCATATCGGGCAGCACGGTAGCATAAGTGGATAGCACTGTGGCTTCACAGCGCCAGGGTCCCAGGTTCGATTCCCCACCGGGTCACTGTCTGTGCGGAGTCTGCAAGTTCTCCCCGTGTCTGCGTGGGTTTCCTCCGGGTGCTCTGGTTTCCTCCCACAGTCCAAAGACGTGCAGGTTAGGTGGATTGGCCATGATAAATTGCCCTTAGTGACCAAAAAGGTCAGGATGGGTTATTGGGTTACGAGGATAGGGTGGAAGTGAGGGCTTAAGTGGGTGGGTGCAGACTCAATGGGCCGAATGGCCTCCTGCACTGTACGTTCTATATCCCCCGCACTCCCCCCCCCCCCCCGCCTTCCCCCAGCTCCAACCATGCAAAACGTTTGGCAAAATGTTAAAGATAAGAATCTGATGTCCTTTTGTCATTCAGTTTATCGATCAGTCCACGGGCAGGATTTACTGACCGCCCCACCGTGTGTTTCTCCCCGGACCGGCAGCGAGATCTACTGGTCGCGCTGTTGACAACGGCATTTCCCGTTGACTGCACCTCTTGCTCACTGGGCTAATCGCTGGCTTTGAAGGCAGACCAAGGCAAGCTAGCAGCACGGTTCGATTCCCGTAACAGCCTCCCCAAACAGGCGCCGGAATGTGGCGACTAGGGACTTTTCACAGTAACTTCATTTGAAGCCTACTCGTGACAATAAACGATTTTCATTTCATTTAATTTCATTGTTGCCAGGAAGTCGGTAAATCCCCCCCACAAATTGAACTCTGGGAGCGAATCTCCGGCCCCGCTCGCAAAGGCACAAATCGCATTATTCCCCGGATCCTATTGGCTGGGGACAATTGGTTATACCCCATGTGATCTTGGGGAATATGAGATTCACCCGATGAGTGGGGGAGGGACACCGTTAACCAGTGGCCAGTGTGGTATCGGCTAGAGAGAGAAAACCAGCGGTGAACTGCTGATGTTGTGTACATATTGTTGCAAATAAAGTTACTTTCTGTTTTTCTCCAAACGCATGCTGGATTCTCCGTGGCCCTCACAAAAGGCCAGGGACTCTCGCGAGAGGACCGTAACGTGATTTCCATCAGCGAGAACTCAATCTGAGATTCCCCCCCGCCCCAGGCTGGCAACATATGCTGGGTGTGAACCGGAATGGCACATTCAGATTATAATTTAAATATAAATAATAAATCTCCCACCCACCAGTACAACCTGAAGCTGGTGAGAATCGCCATTCGTCTCTGAAAACGAAGAGCAGATGTGATGACCATGCTGGGATCTTGGAGAGGGACACGGAGGCCATTGTAGCCCCTGGGTGATCAGGAACATAGCTGGACAGTGTTTTGGAAGTGTTGCTGGCACCCTGGTAATGTCAACCTGGCAGTGCCAAGCTGCAAGTGCCAACCAGCACCTCCAGGGTGCCAAGGGAAGGGTTAAGGACGTGATTAGGGCAGTGATTTCCCCTGTGCTAGGGGAAGCTCCCCCAGCTCTCGGGGCTTGTGGATCCGACGAGCCTCCCATACTGAGCAGCCAGACACCCATGATTAAATTCCTGAGAATTTGCACATCCACACAGACTCGGAAGCTGCATTTGCAGCTTGAGGCTGCGGCATCGATGTGACTGCATTCGTTATCCCTTCTGTGTCAGAGTTTACATAGAATTTACAGTGCAGAAGGAGGCCATTCGGCCCATCGAGTCTGCACCAGCTCCTGGAAAGAGCACCCTACCCAAGGTTAACACCTCCACCCTATCCCCATAACCAGCACCCAACACTGCGGTGGGGGGGGGGGGGGGGGGGGGGGGGGGTGCGGTGGCTGGGGGGGTGCGGTGGGGTGGGGGGGTGCGATGAGAAGAGGAAGGGTGCTGAAACCAATGGGGGGTGAGGGGAAGGAAGGGGGGATATCATAGACCGATCCAGAGGACAGCAAAATGTACGTACAGTTAGTCAAATGAAGGATAAAACAAACCTCTCTGTAAAATAAAGCAAATGAGCGCAGGCATGAAAAATGTAGGGCGCGATTCTCCGCCCCCCCCCCACGCCGGGTGGGAGAGCGGGAGGGCCTCCCGACATTTTTCACGCCCTCCCGCTATTCCCCCCCCCCCCCCACGCCCGACCCACGCCACGAATCGCCGCTCGCCGTTTTTTTACGGCGAGCGCCGATTCTCCGAGGCCGATGGGCCGAGTGGCCGGGCCTTCACGCCCGTTTCAACACGGCAGCAAACACACCTGCTCGCTGCCGTCGTGAAACGGGCGCCAGATGCCCGTTTGGGGCATATGGGGGCCCAATTGGCATGGCAGTACCACGTGCAAAGGGGGGCATAGGCCCGCGGTCGGTACCCACCGATCGTGGGCCGTGCGTCCATAACGGACGCACTCTTTTTCCCTCCGCCACCCCGCAAGATCAAGCCGCCACGTCTTGCGGGGCGGCTGAGTGAAAAGACGGCAACTGCGCATGCGCGGGTTGGCGTTGTCCAAACTGCGCATGCGAGCCCGATGTCATTGGCAGTGTCAGCCGCCGTGACGCATGGGGCCGCGCTCCTAGCCCCGCCCGGGGGGGGGAGAATCGGCCCCGGAAGTGGGCGTGAAGGCTGCCGTGGGTCACGGCCTGTCCCACAGCAGCCTTTACGATTCTCCGCATTTGCGGAAAATCTCGCCCGTAATGTATGTAAGTAACAACTGTTTATAAATATGAGTACATAGAACATAGAACATAGAACAGTACAGCACAGAACAGGCCCTTCGGCCCTTGATGTTGTGCCGAGCAATGATCACCCTACTCAAACCCACGTATCCACCCTATACCGTAACCCAACAACCCCCCCCTCACTTTTATTACTTTTTTGGGACACTACGGGCAATTTAGCATGGCCAATCCACCTAACCCGCACATCTTTGGACTGTGGGAGGAAACCGGAGCACCCGGAGGAAACCCACGCACACACGGGGAGGACGTGCAGTAAAGCCAGTAAAGCCATTTGCAAAAGGCAAGCGGCGATTCTCCGGCCCGGATGGGCCGAGCGGCTGCCCCAACACGACAGGTTCTCGGCGGCCCCGTCCACACCTGGTCGCTGCCGGCGGGAACAGCGCGGGAACGCTGGGGGGGGGGGGGGGGGGGGGCGGCCTGTAAGGGGGGGGGTTCCTGCACCGTGGGGGGCCTCCGATGGGGTCTGGCCCGCGATCAGGGCCCACTGATCGGCGGGCCAACCTCTCTAAAGAAAGACCTCCTTTCCTCCGCCGCCCCGCAAGATTCATCCGCCATCTTCTTGCGGGGCGGCCTCGGGGAGGACGGCAACCGCGCATGCGCGGGTGACCTCATTTACGCGACGCCAAGGCCCAGCGCGCATAAAATACGCGACACTGCTCCTAGCCCCCCGGGGTGGGAGAATAGGGGGCTGGGAGCGGGCTCTGACGCCCGAGTGAACCACTTTCTCCATTTCGGAGAATCGCGCCCCTGGTCACCGATAAAGGCCAATAGCTGGGTAACTGTCAGTCACGCAAAGTTAAGTCAAGGTTTGGTATTGCACATTAACGTTCTGTAGTATAACTTAACCTGCTGAGTGTGATTGATTGATGCTAACATTGTGTGTGCATGTGAATAAAGACTATTGATTTAAAACAAAATCGACTCACAGTCATTTTTCCACCGCTTGCCTGTTACGAAACTGTTACGCTGCTTTCCCGTCGACTTACAACTTGACTCATATCGGGTGCTGGGAGCACAAATTGTGCAAAGGAGGCTGGAAGGGTGGGGGGTAGCAGGGTGGAGCGGAGGCTGGGCCAGGAAGGGGGGGGGGGGTAGCAGGGTGGGGGGGGTAGCAGGGTGGGGGGGAAGCTGGGCCAGGAAGGGGGGGGTAGCAGGGTGGAGGGGAGGCTGGGCCTAGAAAGGGGGGTAGCAGGGTGGGGGGGAAGCTGGGCCAGGAAGGGGGAGGGGGGGATTG